>NW_027464000.1:0-101413 GCF_050947455.1 Rhinoderma darwinii
CTCCTGAACCGTAAGTCCTAGACGCTCGCTCTTGGCTGCATTCGATTCAGCTCGTGGCAGCCAGTCTAAAAAACACTATCTTGGACTTCTCTGCATGTTTCCCAGGCGAGCAATTGGCAGCATGTTCAGAACCATGTTTCTGTGAATAACTCCTGAACCGTAAGTCCTAGACGCTCGCTCTTGGCTGCATTCGATTCAGCTCGTGGCAGCCAGTCTAAAAAACACTATCTTGGACTTCTCTGCATGTTTCCAGGCGAGAAATTGGCAGCATGTTCAGAACCATGTTTCTGTGAATAACTCCTGAACCGTAAGTCCTAGACGCTCGCTCTTGGCTGCATTCGATTCAGCTCGTGGCAGCCAGTCTAAAAAACACTATCTTGGACTTCTCTGCATGTTTCCCAGGCGAGCAATTGGCAGCATGTTCAGAACCATGTTTCTGTGAATAACTCCTGAACCGTAAGTCCTAGACGCTCGCTCTTGGCTGCATTCGATTCAGCTCGTGGCAGCCAGTCTAAAAAACACTATCTTGGACTTCTCTGCATGTTTCCCAGGCGAGAAATTGGCAGCATGTTCAGAACCATGTTTCTGTGAATAACTCCTGAACCGTAAGTCCTAGACGCTCGATCTTGGCGGCATTCGTCTCAGCGCCTGGCAATTAGTATAGGAGCACTGTGTTTGACTTCTCTGGATGTTTCCCAGGCGAGTTATTGACAAGTAAATCCTAGACGCTCGATCTTGGTTATTTTCGCTTTCGCGGCTGGCAGTAAAAGAACCATGTTTCTGTGAATAACTCCTGAACCGTAAGTCCTAGACGCTCGCTCTTGGCTGCATTCGATTCAGCTCGTGGCAGCCAGTCTAAAAAACACTATCTTGGACTTCTCTGCATGTTTCCCAGGCGAGCAATTGGCAGCATGTTCAGAACCATGTTTCTGTGAATAACTCCTGAACCGTAAGTCCTAGACGCTCGCTCTTGGCTGCATTCGATTCAGCTCGTGGCAGCCAGTCTAAAAAACACTATCTTGGACTTCTCTGCATGTTTCCCAGGCGAGAAATTGGCAGCATGTTCAGAACCATGTTTCTGTGAATAAATCCTGAACCGTAAGTCCTAGACGCTCGCTCTTGGCTGCATTCGATTCAGCTCGTGGCAGCCAGTCTAAAAAACACTATCTTGGACTTCTCTGCATGTTTCCCAGGCGAGCAATTGGCAGCATGTTCAGAACCATGTTTCTGTGAATAACTCCTGAACCGTAAGTCCTAGACGCTCGCTCTTGGCTGCATTCGATTCAGCTCGTGGCAGCCAGTCTAAAAAACACTATCTTGGACTTCTCTGCATGTTTCCCAGGCGAGCAATTGGCAGCATGTTCAGAACCATGTTTCTGTGAATAACTCCTGAACCGTAAGTCCTAGACGCTCGCTCTTGGCTGCATTCGATTCAGCTCGTGGCAGCCAGTCTAAAAAACACTATCTTGGACTTCTCTGCATGTTTCCCAGGCGAGAAATTGGCAGCATGTTCAGAACCATGTTTCTGTGAATAACTCCTGAACCGTAAGTCCTAGACGCTCGATCTTGGCGGCATTCGTCTCAGCGCCTGGCAATTAGTATAGGAGCACTGTGTTTGACTTCTCTGGATGTTTCCCAGGCGAGTTATTGACAAGTAAATCCTAGACGCTCGATCTTGGTTATTTTCGCTTTCGCGGCTGGCAGTAAAAGAACCATGTTTCTGTGAATAACTCCTGAACCGTAAGTCCTAGACGCTCGCTCTTGGCTGCATTCGATTCAGCTCGTGGCAGCCAGTCTAAAAAACACTATCTTGGACTTCTCTGCATGTTTCCCAGGCGAGCAATTGGCAGCATGTTCAGAACCATGTTTCTGTGAATAACTCCTGAACCGTAAGTCCTAGACGCTCGCTCTTGGCTGCATTCGATTCAGCTCGTGGCAGCCAGTCTAAAAAACACTATCTTGGACTTCTCTGCATGTTTCCCAGGCGAGAAATTGGCAGCATGTTCAGAACCATGTTTCTGTGAATAACTCCTGAACCGTAAGTCCTAGACGCTCGATCTTGGCGGCATTCGTCTCAGCGCCTGGCAATTAGTATAGGAGCACTGTGTTTGACTTCTCTGGATGTTTCCCAGGCGAGTTATTGACAAGTAAATCCTAGACGCTCGATCTTGGTTATTTTCGCTTTCGCGGCTGGCAGTAAAAGAACCATGTTTCTGTGAATAACTCCTGAACCGTAAGTCCTAGACGCTCGCTCTTGGCTGCATTCGATTCAGCTCGTGGCAGCCAGTCTAAAAAACACTATCTTGGACTTCTCTGCATGTTTCCCAGGCGAGCAATTGGCAGCATGTTCAGAACCATGTTTCTGTGAATAACTCCTGAACCGTAAGTCCTAGACGCTCGCTCTTGGCTGCATTCGATTCAGCTCGTGGCAGCCAGTCTAAAAAACACTATCTTGGACTTCTCTGCATGTTTCCCAGGCGAGAAATTGGCAGCATGTTCAGAACCATGTTTCTGTGAATAAATCCTGAACCGTAAGTCCTAGACGCTCGCTCTTGGCTGCATTCGATTCAGCTCGTGGCAGCCAGTCTAAAAAACACTATCTTGGACTTCTCTGCATGTTTCCCAGGCGAGCAATTGGCAGCATGTTCAGAACCATGTTTCTGTGAATAACTCCTGAACCGTAAGTCCTAGACGCTCGCTCTTGGCTGCATTCGATTCAGCTCGTGGCAGCCAGTCTAAAAAACACTATCTTGGACTTCTCTGCATGTTTCCCAGGCGAGCAATTGGCAGCATGTTCAGAACCATGTTTCTGTGAATAACTCCTGAACCGTAAGTCCTAGACGCTCGCTCTTGGCTGCATTCGATTCAGCTCGTGGCAGCCAGTCTAAAAAACACTATCTTGGACTTCTCTGCATGTTTCCCAGGCGAGAAATTGGCAGCATGTTCAGAACCATGTTTCTGTGAATAACTCCTGAACCGTAAGTCCTAGACGCTCGATCTTGGCGGCATTCGTCTCAGCGCCTGGCAATTAGTATAGGAGCACTGTGTTTGACTTCTCTGGATGTTTCCCAGGCGAGTTATTGACAAGTAAATCCTAGACGCTCGATCTTGGTTATTTTCGCTTTCGCGGCTGGCAGTAAAAGAACCATGTTTCTGTGAATAACTCCTGAACCGTAAGTCCTAGACGCTCGCTCTTGGCTGCATTCGATTCAGCTCGTGGCAGCCAGTCTAAAAAACACTATCTTGGACTTCTCTGCATGTTTCCCAGGCGAGCAATTGGCAGCATGTTCAGAACCATGTTTCTGTGAATAACTCCTGAACCGTAAGTCCTAGACGCTCGCTCTTGGCTGCATTCGATTCAGCTCGTGGCAGCCAGTCTAAAAAACACTATCTTGGACTTCTCTGCATGTTTCCCAGGCGAGAAATTGGCAGCATGTTCAGAACCATGTTTCTGTGAATAACTCCTGAACCGTAAGTCCTAGACGCTCGATCTTGGCGGCATTCGTCTCAGCGCCTGGCAATTAGTATAGGAGCACTGTGTTTGACTTCTCTGGATGTTTCCCAGGCGAGTTATTGACAAGTAAATCCTAGACGCTCGATCTTGGTTATTTTCGCTTTCGCGGCTGGCAGTAAAAGAACCATGTTTCTGTGAATAACTCCTGAACCGTAAGTCCTAGACGCTCGCTCTTGGCTGCATTCGATTCAGCTCGTGGCAGCCAGTCTAAAAAACACTATCTTGGACTTCTCTGCATGTTTCCCAGGCGAGCAATTGGCAGCATGTTCAGAACCATGTTTCTGTGAATAACTCCTGAACCGTAAGTCCTAGACGCTCGCTCTTGGCTGCATTCGATTCAGCTCGTGGCAGCCAGTCTAAAAAACACTATCTTGGACTTTTCTGCATGTTTCCCAGGCGAGAAATTGGCAGCATGTTCAGAACCATGTTTCTGTGAATAAATCCTGAACCGTAAGTCCTAGACGCTCGCTCTTGGCTGCATTCGATTCAGCTCGTGGCAGCCAGTCTAAAAAACACTATCTTGGACTTCTCTGCATGTTTCCCAGGCGAGCAATTGGCAGCATGTTCAGAACCATGTTTCTGTGAATAACTCCTGAACCGTAAGTCCTAGACGCTCGCTCTTGGCTGCATTCGATTCAGCTCGTGGCAGCCAGTCTAAAAAACACTATCTTGGACTTCTCTGCATGTTTCCCAGGCGAGCAATTGGCAGCATGTTCAGAACCATGTTTCTGTGAATAACTCCTGAACCGTAAGTCCTAGACGCTCGCTCTTGGCTGCATTCGATTCAGCTCGTGGCAGCCAGTCTAAAAAACACTATCTTGGACTTCTCTGCATGTTTCCCAGGCGAGAAATTGGCAGCATGTTCAGAACCATGTTTCTGTGAATAACTCCTGAACCGTAAGTCCTAGACGCTCGATCTTGGCGGCATTCGTCTCAGCGCCTGGCAATTAGTATAGGAGCACTGTGTTTGACTTCTCTGGATGTTTCCCAGGCGAGTTATTGACAAGTAAATCCTAGACGCTCGATCTTGGTTATTTTCGCTTTCGCGGCTGGCAGTAAAAGAACCATGTTTCTGTGAATAACTCCTGAACCGTAAGTCCTAGACGCTCGCTCTTGGCTGCATTCGATTCAGCTCGTGGCAGCCAGTCTAAAAAACACTATCTTGGACTTCTCTGCATGTTTCCCAGGCGAGCAATTGGCAGCATGTTCAGAACCATGTTTCTGTGAATAACTCCTGAACCGTAAGTCCTAGACGCTCGCTCTTGGCTGCATTCGATTCAGCTCGTGGCAGCCAGTCTAAAAAACACTATCTTGGACTTCTCTGCATGTTTCCCAGGCGAGCAATTGGCAGCATGTTCAGAACCATGTTTCTGTGAATAACTCCTGAACCGTAAGTCCTAGACGCTCGCTCTTGGCTGCATTCGATTCAGCTCGTGGCAGCCAGTCTAAAAAACACTATCTTGGACTTTTCTGCATGTTTCCCAGGCGAGAAATTGGCAGCATGTTCAGAACCATGTTTCTGTGAATAAATCCTGAACCGTAAGTCCTAGACGCTCGCTCTTGGCTGCATTCGATTCAGCTCGTGGCAGCCAGTCTAAAAAACACTATCTTGGACTTCTCTGCATGTTTCCCAGGCGAGCAATTGGCAGCATGTTCAGAATCATGTTTCTGTGAATAACTCCTGAACCGTAAGTCCTAGACGCTCGCTCTTGGCTGCATTCGATTCAGCTCGTGGCAGCCAGTCTAAAAAACACTATCTTGGACTTCTCTGCATGTTTCCCAGGCGAGCAATTGGCAGCATGTTCAGAACCATGTTTCTGTGAATAACTCCTGAACCGTAAGTCCTAGACGCTCGCTCTTGGCTGCATTCGATTCAGCTCGTGGCAGCCAGTCTAAAAAACACTATCTTGGACTTCTCTGCATGTTTCCCAGGCGAGAAATTGGCAGCATGTTCAGAACCATGTTTCTGTGAATAACTCCTGAACCGTAAGTCCTAGACGCTCGATCTTGGCGGCATTCGTCTCAGCGCCTGGCAATTAGTATAGGAGCACTGTGTTTGACTTCTCTGGATGTTTCCCAGGCGAGTTATTGACAAGTAAATCCTAGACGCTCGATCTTGGTTATTTTCGCTTTCGCGGCTGGCAGTAAAAGAACCATGTTTCTGTGAATAACTCCTGAACCGTAAGTCCTAGACGCTCGCTCTTGGCTGCATTCGATTCAGCTCGTGGCAGCCAGTCTAAAAAACACTATCTTGGACTTCTCTGCATGTTTCCCAGGCGAGCAATTGGCAGCATGTTCAGAACCATGTTTCTGTGAATAACTCCTGAACCGTAAGTCCTAGACGCTCGCTCTTGGCTGCATTCGATTCAGCTCGTGGCAGCCAGTCTAAAAAACACTATCTTGGACTTCTCTGCATGTTTCCCAGGCGAGAAATTGGCAGCATGTTCAGAACCATGTTTCTGTGAATAACTCCTGAACCGTAAGTCCTAGACGCTCGATCTTGGCGGCATTCGTCTCAGCGCCTGGCAATTAGTATAGGAGCACTGTGTTTGACTTCTCTGGATGTTTCCCAGGCGAGTTATTGACAAGTAAATCCTAGACGCTCGATCTTGGTTATTTTCGCTTTCGCGGCTGGCAGTAAAAGAACCATGTTTCTGTGAATAACTCCTGAACCGTAAGTCCTAGACGCTCGCTCTTGGCTGCATTCGATTCAGCTCGTGGCAGCCAGTCTAAAAAACACTATCTTGGACTTCTCTGCATGTTTCCCAGGCGAGAAATTGGCAGCATGTTCAGAACCATGTTTCTGTGAATAACTCCTGAACCGTAAGTCCTAGACGCTCGATCTTGGCGGCATTCGTCTCAGCGCCTGGCAATTAGTATAGGAGCACTGTGTTTGACTTCTCTGGATGTTTCCCAGGCGAGTTATTGACAAGTAAATCCTAGACGCTCGATCTTGGTTATTTTCGCTTTCGCGGCTGGCAGTAAAAGAACCATGTTTCTGTGAATAACTCCTGAACCGTAAGTCCTAGACGCTCGCTCTTGGCTGCATTCGATTCAGCTCGTGGCAGCCAGTCTAAAAAACACTATCTTGGACTTCTCTGCATGTTTCCCAGGCGAGCAATTGGCAGCATGTTCAGAACCATGTTTCTGTGAATAACTCCTGAACCGTAAGTCCTAGACGCTCGCTCTTGGCTGCATTCGATTCAGCTCGTGGCAGCCAGTCTAAAAAACACTATCTTGGACTTCTCTGCATGTTTCCCAGGCGAGAAATTGGCAGCATGTTCAGAACCATGTTTCTGTGAATAACTCCTGAACCGTAAGTCCTAGACGCTCGCTCTTGGCTGCATTCGATTCAGCTCGTGGCAGCCAGTCTAAAAAACACTATCTCGGACTTCTCTGCATGTTTCCCAGGCGAGCAATTGGCAGCATGTTCAGAACCATGTTTCTGTGAATAACTCCTGAACCGTAAGTCCTAGACGCTCGCTCTTGGCTGCATTCGATTCAGCTCGTGGCAGCCAGTCTAAAAAACACTATCTCGGACTTCTCTGCATGTTTCCCAGGCGAGAAATTGGCAGCATGTTCAGAACCATGTTTCTGTGAATAACTCCTGAACCGTAAGTCCTAGACGCTCGCTCTTGGCTGCATTCGATTCAGCTCGTGGCAGCCAGTCTAAAAAACACTATCTCGGACTTCTCTGCATGTTTCCCAGGCGAGCAATTGGCAGCATGTTCAGAACCATGTTTCTGTGAATAACTCCTGAACCGTAAGTCCTAGACGCTCGCTCTTGGCTGCATTCGATTCAGCTCGTGGCAGCCAGTCAAAAAACACTATCTTGGACTTCTCTGCATGTTTCCCAGGCGAGAAATTGGCAGCATGTTCAGAACCATGTTTCTGTGAATAACTCCTGAACCGTAAGTCCTAGACGCTCGATCTTGGCGGCATTCGTCTCAGCGCCTGGCAATTAGTATAGGAGCACTGTGTTTGACTTCTCTGGATGTTTCCCAGGCGAGTTATTGACAAGTAAATCCTAGACGCTCGATCTTGGTTATTTTCGCTTTCGCGGCTGGCAGTAAAAGAACCATGTTTCTGTGAATAACTCCTGAACCGTAAGTCCTAGACGCTCGCTCTTGGCTGCATTCGATTCAGCTCGTGGCAGCCAGTCTAAAAAACACTATCTTGGACTTCTCTGCATGTTTCCCAGGCGAGCAATTGGCAGCATGTTCAGAACCATGTTTCTGTGAATAACTCCTGAACCGTAAGTCCTAGACGCTCGCTCTTGGCTGCATTCGATTCAGCTCGTGGCAGCCAGTCTAAAAAACACTATCTTGGACTTCTCTGCATGTTTCCCAGGCGAGAAATTGGCAGCATGTTCAGAACCATGTTTCTGTGAATAACTCCTGAACCGTAAGTCCTAGACGCTCGATCTTGGCGGCATTCGTCTCAGCGCCTGGCAATTAGTATAGGAGCACTGTGTTTGACTTCTCTGGATGTTTCCCAGGCGAGTTATTGACAAGTAAATCCTAGACGCTCGATCTTGGTTATTTTCGCTTTCGCGGCTGGCAGTAAAAGAACCATGTTTCTGTGAATAACTCCTGAACCGTAAGTCCTAGACGCTCGCTCTTGGCTGCATTCGATTCAGCTCGTGGCAGCCAGTCTAAAAAACACTATCTTGGACTTCTCTGCATGTTTCCCAGGCGAGCAATTGGCAGCATGTTCAGAACCATGTTTCTGTGAATAACTCCTGAACCGTAAGTCCTAGACGCTCGCTCTTGGCTGCATTCGATTCAGCTCGTGGCAGCCAGTCTAAAAAACACTATCTTGGACTTCTCTGCATGTTTCCCAGGCGAGAAATTGGCAGCATGTTCAGAACCATGTTTCTGTGAATAAATCCTGAACCGTAAGTCCTAGACGCTCGCTCTTGGCTGCATTCGATTCAGCTCGTGGCAGCCAGTCTAAAAAACACTATCTTGGACTTCTCTGCATGTTTCCCAGGCGAGCAATTGGCAGCATGTTCAGAACCATGTTTCTGTGAATAACTCCTGAACCGTAAGTCCTAGACGCTCGCTCTTGGCTGCATTCGATTCAGCTCGTGGCAGCCAGTCTAAAAAACACTATCTTGGACTTCTCTGCATGTTTCCCAGGCGAGCAATTGGCAGCATGTTCAGAACCATGTTTCTGTGAATAACTCCTGAACCGTAAGTCCTAGACGCTCGCTCTTGGCTGCATTCGATTCAGCTCGTGGCAGCCAGTCTAAAAAACACTATCTTGGACTTCTCTGCATGTTTCCCAGGCGAGAAATTGGCAGCATGTTCAGAACCATGTTTCTGTGAATAACTCCTGAACCGTAAGTCCTAGACGCTCGATCTTGGCGGCATTCGTCTCAGCGCCTGGCAATTAGTATAGGAGCACTGTGTTTGACTTCTCTGGATGTTTCCCAGGCGAGTTATTGACAAGTAAATCCTAGACGCTCGATCTTGGTTATTTTCGCTTTCGCGGCTGGCAGTAAAAGAACCATGTTTCTGTGAATAACTCCTGAACCGTAAGTCCTAGACGCTCGCTCTTGGCTGCATTCGATTCAGCTCGTGGCAGCCAGTCTAAAAAACACTATCTTGGACTTCTCTGCATGTTTCCCAGGCGAGCAATTGGCAGCATGTTCAGAACCATGTTTCTGTGAATAACTCCTGAACCGTAAGTCCTAGACGCTCGCTCTTGGCTGCATTCGATTCAGCTCGTGGCAGCCAGTCTAAAAAACACTATCTTGGACTTCTCTGCATGTTTCCCAGGCGAGAAATTGGCAGCATGTTCAGAACCATGTTTCTGTGAATAACTCCTGAACCGTAAGTCCTAGACGCTCGATCTTGGCGGCATTCGTCTCAGCGCCTGGCAATTAGTATAGGAGCACTGTGTTTGACTTCTCTGGATGTTTCCCAGGCGAGTTATTGACAAGTAAATCCTAGACGCTCGATCTTGGTTATTTTCGCTTTCGCGGCTGGCAGTAAAAGAACCATGTTTCTGTGAATAACTCCTGAACCGTAAGTCCTAGACGCTCGCTCTTGGCTGCATTCGATTCAGCTCGTGGCAGCCAGTCTAAAAAACACTATCTTGGACTTCTCTGCATGTTTCCCAGGCGAGCAATTGGCAGCATGTTCAGAACCATGTTTCTGTGAATAACTCCTGAACCGTAAGTCCTAGACGCTCGCTCTTGGCTGCATTCGATTCAGCTCGTGGCAGCCAGTCTAAAAAACACTATCTTGGACTTCTCTGCATGTTTCCCAGGCGAGAAATTGGCAGCATGTTCAGAACCATGTTTCTGTGAATAACTCCTGAACCGTAAGTCCTAGACGCTCGCTCTTGGCTGCATTCGATTCAGCTCGTGGCAGCCAGTCTAAAAAACACTATCTCGGACTTCTCTGCATGTTTCCCAGGCGAGAAATTGGCAGCATGTTCAGAACCATGTTTCTGTGAATAACTCCTGAACCGTAAGTCCTAGACGCTCGCTCTTGGCTGCATTCGATTCAGCTCGTGGCAGCCAGTCTAAAAAACACTATCTCGGACTTCTCTGCATGTTTCCCAGGCGAGCAATTGGCAGCATGTTCAGAACCATGTTTCTGTGAATAACTCCTGAACCGTAAGTCCTAGACGCTCGCTCTTGGCTGCATTCGATTCAGCTCGTGGCAGCCAGTCAAAAAACACTATCTTGGACTTCTCTGCATGTTTCCCAGGCGAGAAATTGGCAGCATGTTCAGAACCATGTTTCTGTGAATAACTCCTGAACCGTAAGTCCTAGACGCTCGATCTTGGCGGCATTCGTCTCAGCGCCTGGCAATTAGTATAGGAGCACTGTGTTTGACTTCTCTGGATGTTTCCCAGGCGAGTTATTGACAAGTAAATCCTAGACGCTCGATCTTGGTTATTTTCGCTTTCGCGGCTGGCAGTAAAAGAACCATGTTTCTGTGAATAACTCCTGAACCGTAAGTCCTAGACGCTCGCTCTTGGCTGCATTCGATTCAGCTCGTGGCAGCCAGTCTAAAAAACACTATCTTGGACTTCTCTGCATGTTTCCCAGGCGAGAAATTGGCAGCATGTTCAGAACCATGTTTCTGTGAATAACTCCTGAACCGTAAGTCCTAGACGCTCGATCTTGGCGGCATTCGTCTCAGCGCCTGGCAATTAGTATAGGAGCACTGTGTTTGACTTCTCTGGATGTTTCCCAGGCGAGTTATTGACAAGTAAATCCTAGACGCTCGATCTTGGTTATTTTCGCTTTCGCGGCTGGCAGTAAAAGAACCATGTTTCTGTGAATAACTCCTGAACCGTAAGTCCTAGACGCTCGCTCTTGGCTGCATTCGATTCAGCTCGTGGCAGCCAGTCTAAAAAACACTATCTTGGACTTCTCTGCATGTTTCCCAGGCGAGAAATTGGCAGCATGTTCAGAACCATGTTTCTGTGAATAACTCCTGAACCGTAAGTCCTAGACGCTCGATCTTGGCGGCATTCGTCTCAGCGCCTGGCAATTAGTATAGGAGCACTGTGTTTGACTTCTCTGGATGTTTCCCAGGCGAGTTATTGACAAGTAAATCCTAGACACTCGATCTTGGTTATTTTCGCTTTCGCGGCTGGCAGTAAAAGAACCATGTTTCTGTGAATAACTCCTGAACCGTAAGTCCTAGACGCTCGCTCTTGGCTGCATTCGATTCAGCTCGTGGCAGCCAGTCTAAAAAACACTATCTTGGACTTCTCTGCATGTTTCCCAGGCGAGCAATTGGCAGCATGTTCAGAACCATGTTTCTGTGAATAACTCCTGAACCGTAAGTCCTAGACGCTCGCTCTTGGCTGCATTCGATTCAGCTCGTGGCAGCCAGTCTAAAAAACACTATCTTGGACTTCTCTGCATGTTTCCCAGGCGAGCAATTGGCAGCATGTTCAGAACCATGTTTCTGTGAATAACTCCTGAACCGTAAGTCCTAGACGCTCGCTCTTGGCTGCATTCGATTCAGCTCGTGGCAGCCAGTCTAAAAAACACTATCTTGGACTTCTCTGCATGTTTCCCAGGCGAGCAATTGGCAGCATGTTCAGAACCATGTTTCTGTGAATAACTCCTGAACCGTAAGTCCTAGACGCTCGCTCTTGGCTGCATTCGATTCAGCTCGTGGCAGCCAGTCTAAAAAACACTATCTTGGACTTCTCTGCATGTTTCCCAGGCGAGAAATTGGCAGCATGTTCAGAACCATGTTTCTGTGAATAACTCCTGAACCGTAAGTCCTAGACGCTCGATCTTGGCGGCATTCGTCTCAGCGCCTGGCAATTAGTATAGGAGCACTGTGTTTGACTTCTCTGGATGTTTCCCAGGCGAGTTATTGACAAGTAAATCCTAGACGCTCGATCTTGGTTATTTTCGCTTTCGCGGCTGGCAGTAAAAGAACCATGTTTCTGTGAATAACTCCTGAACCGTAAGTCCTAGACGCTCGCTCTTGGCTGCATTCGATTCAGCTCGTGGCAGCCAGTCTAAAAAACACTATCTTGGACTTCTCTGCATGTTTCCCAGGCGAGCAATTGGCAGCATGTTCAGAACCATGTTTCTGTGAATAACTCCTGAACCGTAAGTCCTAGACGCTCGCTCTTGGCTGCATTCGATTCAGCTCGTGGCAGCCAGTCTAAAAAACACTATCTTGGACTTCTCTGCATGTTTCCCAGGCGAGAAATTGGCAGCATGTTCAGAACCATGTTTCTGTGAATAACTCCTGAACCGTAAGTCCTAGACGCTCGATCTTGGCGGCATTCGTCTCAGCGCCTGGCAATTAGTATAGGAGCACTGTGTTTGACTTCTCTGGATGTTTCCCAGGCGAGTTATTGACAAGTAAATCCTAGACGCTCGATCTTGGTTATTTTCGCTTTCGCGGCTGGCAGTAAAAGAACCATGTTTCTGTGAATAACTCCTGAACCGTAAGTCCTAGACGCTCGCTCTTGGCTGCATTCGATTCAGCTCGTGGCAGCCAGTCTAAAAAACACTATCTTGGACTTCTCTGCATGTTTCCCAGGCGAGCAATTGGCAGCATGTTCAGAACCATGTTTCTGTGAATAACTCCTGAACCGTAAGTCCTAGACGCTCGCTCTTGGCTGCATTCGATTCAGCTCGTGGCAGCCAGTCTAAAAAACACTATCTTGGACTTCTCTGCATGTTTCCCAGGCGAGAAATTGGCAGCATGTTCAGAACCATGTTTCTGTGAATAACTCCTGAACCGTAAGTCCTAGACGCTCGCTCTTGGCTGCATTCGATTCAGCTCGTGGCAGCCAGTCTAAAAAACACTATCTTGGACTTCTCTGCATGTTTCCCAGGCGAGCAATTGGCAGCATGTTCAGAACCATGTTTCTGTGAATAACTCCTGAACCGTAAGTCCTAGACGCTCGCTCTTGGCTGCATTCGATTCAGCTCGTGGCAGCCAGTCTAAAAAACACTATCTTGGACTTCTCTGCATGTTTCCCAGGCGAGCAATTGGCAGCATGTTCAGAACCATGTTTCTGTGAATAACTCCTGAACCGTAAGTCCTAGACGCTCGCTCTTGGCTGCATTCGATTCAGCTCGTGGCAGCCAGTCTAAAAAACACTATCTTGGACTTCTCTGCATGTTTCCCAGGCGAGAAATTGGCAGCATGTTCAGAACCATGTTTCTGTGAATAACTCCTGAACCGTAAGTCCTAGACGCTCGATCTTGGCGGCATTCGTCTCAGCGCCTGGCAATTAGTATAGGAGCACTGTGTTTGACTTCTCTGGATGTTTCCCAGGCGAGTTATTGACAAGTAAATCCTAGACGCTCGATCTTGGTTATTTTCGCTTTCGCGGCTGGCAGTAAAAGAACCATGTTTCTGTGAATAACTCCTGAACCGTAAGTCCTAGACGCTCGCTCTTGGCTGCATTCGATTCAGCTCGTGGCAGCCAGTCTAAAAAACACTATCTTGGACTTCTCTGCATGTTTCCCAGGCGAGCAATTGGCAGCATGTTCAGAACCATGTTTCTGTGAATAACTCCTGAACCGTAAGTCCTAGACGCTCGCTCTTGGCTGCATTCGATTCAGCTCGTGGCAGCCAGTCTAAAAAACACTATCTTGGACTTCTCTGCATGTTTCCCAGGCGAGAAATTGGCAGCATGTTCAGAACCATGTTTCTGTGAATAACTCCTGAACCGTAAGTCCTAGACGCTCGCTCTTGGCTGCATTCGATTCAGCTCGTGGCAGCCAGTCTAAAAAACACTATCTTGGACTTCTCTGCATGTTTCCCAGGCGAGCAATTGGCAGCATGTTCAGAACCATGTTTCTGTGAATAACTCCTGAACCGTAAGTCCTAGACGCTCGCTCTTGGCTGCATTCGATTCAGCTCGTGGCAGCCAGTCTAAAAAACACTATCTTGGACTTCTCTGCATGTTTCCCAGGCGAGCAATTGGCAGCATGTTCAGAACCATGTTTCTGTGAATAACTCCTGAACCGTAAGTCCTAGACGCTCGCTCTTGGCTGCATTCGATTCAGCTCATGGCAGCCAGTCTAAAAAACACTATCTTGGACTTCTCTGCATGTTTCCCAGGCGAGCAATTGGCAGCATGTTCAGAACCATGTTTCTGTGAATAACTCCTGAACCGTAAGTCCTAGACGCTCGCTCTTGGCTGCATTCGATTCAGCTCGTGGCAGCCAGTCTAAAAAACACTATCTTGGACTTCTCTGCATGTTTCCCAGGCGAGAAATTGGCAGCATGTTCAGAACCATGTTTCTGTGAATAACTCCTGAACCGTAAGTCCTAGACGCTCGATCTTGGCGGCATTCGTCTCAGCGCCTGGCAATTAGTATAGGAGCACTGTGTTTGACTTCTCTGGATGTTTCCCAGGCGAGTTATTGACAAGTAAATCCTAGACGCTCGATCTTGGTTATTTTCGCTTTCGCGGCTGGCAGTAAAAGAACCATGTTTCTGTGAATAACTCCTGAACCGTAAGTCCTAGACGCTCGCTCTTGGCTGCATTCGATTCAGCTCGTGGCAGCCAGTCTAAAAAACACTATCTTGGACTTCTCTGCATGTTTCCCAGACGAGAAATTGGCAGCATGTTCAGAACCATGTTTCTGTGAATAACTCCTGAACCGTAAGTCCTAGACGCTCGATCTTGGCGGCATTCGTCTCAGCGCCTGGCAATTAGTATAGGAGCACTGTGTTTGACTTCTCTGGATGTTTCCCAGGCGAGTTATTGACAAGTAAATCCTAGACGCTCGATCTTGGTTATTTTCGCTTTCGCGGCTGGCAGTAAAAGAACCATGTTTCTGTGAATAACTCCTGAACCGTAAGTCCTAGACGCTCGCTCTTGGCTGCATTCGATTCAGCTCGTGGCAGCCAGTCTAAAAAACACTATCTTGGACTTCTCTGCATGTTTCCCAGGCGAGCAATTGGCAGCATGTTCAGAACCATGTTTCTGTGAATAACTCCTGAACCGTAAGTCCTAGACGCTCGCTCTTGGCTGCATTCGATTCAGCTCGTGGCAGCCAGTCTAAAAAACACTATCTTGGACTTCTCTGCATGTTTCCCAGGCGAGCAATTGGCAGCATGTTCAGAACCATGTTTCTGTGAATAACTCCTGAACCGTAAGTCCTAGACGCTCGCTCTTGGCTGCATTCGATTCAGCTCGTGGCAACCAGTCTAAAAAACACTATCTTGGACTTCTCTGCATGTTTCCCAGGCGAGAAATTGGCAGCATGTTCAGAACCATGTTTCTGTGAATAACTCCTGAACCGTAAGTCCTAGACGCTCGCTCTTGGCTGCATTCGATTCAGCTCGTGGCAGCCAGTCTAAAAAACACTATCTTGGACTTCTCTGCATGTTTCCCAGGCGAGAAATTGGCAGCATGTTCAGAACCATGTTTCTGTGAATAACTCCTGAACCGTAAGTCCTAGACGCTCGATCTTGGCGGCATTCGTCTCAGCGCCTGGCAATTAGTATAGGAGCACTGTGTTTGACTTCTCTGGATGTTTCCCAGGCGAGTAATTGACAAGTAAATCCTAGACGCTCGATCTTGGTTATTTTCGCTTTCGCGGCTGGCAGTAAAAGAACCATGTTTCTGTGAATAACTCCTGAACCGTAAGTCCTAGACGCTCGCTCTTGGCTGCATTCGATTCAGCTCGTGGCAGCCAGTCTAAAAAACACTATCTTGGACTTCTCTGCATGTTTCCCAGACGAGAAATTGGCAGCATGTTCAGAACCATGTTTCTGTGAATAACTCCTGAACCGTAAGTCCTAGACGCTCGATCTTGGCGGCATTCGTCTCAGCGCCTGGCAATTAGTATAGGAGCACTGTGTTTGACTTCTCTGGATGTTTCCCAGGCGAGTTATTGACAAGTAAATCCTAGACGCTCGATCTTGGTTATTTTCGCTTTCGCGGCTGGCAGTAAAAGAACCATGTTTCTGTGAATAACTCCTGAACCGTAAGTCCTAGACGCTCGCTCTTGGCTGCATTCGATTCAGCTCGTGGCAGCCAGTCTAAAAAACACTATCTTGGACTTCTCTGCATGTTTCCCAGGCGAGCAATTGGCAGCATGTTCAGAACCATGTTTCTGTGAATAACTCCTGAACCGTAAGTCCTAGACGCTCGCTCTTGGCTGCATTCGATTCAGCTCGTGGCAGCCAGTCTAAAAAACACTATCTTGGACTTCTCTGCATGTTTCCCAGGCGAGCAATTGGCAGCATGTTCAGAACCATGTTTCTGTGAATAACTCCTGAACCGTAAGTCCTAGACGCTCGCTCTTGGCTGCATTCGATTCAGCTCGTGGCAGCCAGTCTAAAAAACACTATCTTGGACTTCTCTGCATGTTTCCCAGGCGAGAAATTGGCAGCATGTTCAGAACCATGTTTCTGTGAATAACTCCTGAACCGTAAGTCCTAGACGCTCGCTCTTGGCTGCATTCGATTCAGCTCGTGGCAGCCAGTCTAAAAAACACTATCTTGGACTTCTCTGCATGTTTCCCAGGCGAGCAATTGGCAGCATGTTCAGAACCATGTTTCTGTGAATAACTCCTGAACCGTAAGTCCTAGACGCTCGCTCTTGGCTGCATTCGATTCAGCTCGTGGCAGCCAGTCTAAAAAACACTATCTTGGACTTCTCTGCATGTTTCCCAGGCGAGCAATTGGCAGCATGTTCAGAACCATGTTTCTGTGAATAACTCCTGAACCGTAAGTCCTAGACGCTCGCTCTTGGCTGCATTCGATTCAGCTCGTGGCAGCCAGTCTAAAAAACACTATCTTGGACTTCTCTGCATGTTTCCCAGGCGAGAAATTGGCAGCATGTTCAGAACCATGTTTCTGTGAATAACTCCTGAACCGTAAGTCCTAGACGCTCGCTCTTGGCTGCATTCGATTCAGCTCGTGGCAGCCAGTCTAAAAAACACTATCTTGGACTTCTCTGCATGTTTCCCAGGCGAGAAATTGGCAGCATGTTCAGAACCATGTTTCTGTGAATAACTCCTGAACCGTAAGTCCTAGACGCTCGATCTTGGCGGCATTCGTCTCAGCGCCTGGCAATTAGTATAGGAGCACTGTGTTTGACTTCTCTGGATGTTTCCCAGGCGAGTTATTGACAAGTAAATCCTAGACGCTCGATCTTGGTTATTTTCGCTTTCGCGGCTGGCAGTAAAAGAACCATGTTTCTGTGAATAACTCCTGAACCGTAAGTCCTAGACGCTCGCTCTTGGCTGCATTCGATTCAGCTCGTGGCAGCCAGTCTAAAAAACACTATCTTGGACTTCTCTGCATGTTTCCCAGACGAGAAATTGGCAGCATGTTCAGAACCATGTTTCTGTGAATAACTCCTGAACCGTAAGTCCTAGACGCTCGATCTTGGCGGCATTCGTCTCAGCGCCTGGCAATTAGTATAGGAGCACTGTGTTTGACTTCTCTGGATGTTTCCCAGGCGAGTTATTGACAAGTAAATCCTAGACGCTCGATCTTGGTTATTTTCGCTTTCGCGGCTGGCAGTAAAAGAACCATGTTTCTGTGAATAACTCCTGAACCGTAAGTCCTAGACGCTCGCTCTTGGCTGCATTCGATTCAGCTCGTGGCAGCCAGTCTAAAAAACACTATCTTGGACTTCTCTGCATGTTTCCCAGGCGAGCAATTGGCAGCATGTTCAGAACCATGTTTCTGTGAATAACTCCTGAACCGTAAGTCCTAGACGCTCGCTCTTGGCTGCATTCGATTCAGCTCGTGGCAGCCAGTCTAAAAAACACTATCTTGGACTTCTCTGCATGTTTCCCAGGCGAGCAATTGGCAGCATGTTCAGAACCATGTTTCTGTGAATAACTCCTGAACCGTAAGTCCTAGACGCTCGCTCTTGGCTGCATTCGATTCAGCTCGTGGCAGCCAGTCTAAAAAACACTATCTTGGACTTCTCTGCATGTTTCCCAGGCGAGAAATTGGCAGCATGTTCAGAACCATGTTTCTGTGAATAACTCCTGAACCGTAAGTCCTAGACGCTCGCTCTTGGCTGCATTCGATTCAGCTCGTGGCAGCCAGTCTAAAAAACACTATCTTGGACTTCTCTGCATGTTTCCCAGGCGAGAAATTGGCAGCATGTTCAGAACCATGTTTCTGTGAATAACTCCTGAACCGTAAGTCCTAGACGCTCGCTCTTGGCTGCATTCGATTCAGCTCGTGGCAGCCAGTCTAAAAAACACTATCTCGGACTTCTCTGCATGTTTCCCAGGCGAGCAATTGGCAGCATGTTCAGAACCATGTTTCTGTGAATAACTCCTGAACCGTAAGTCCTAGACGCTCGCTCTTGGCTGCATTCGATTCAGCTCGTGGCAGCCAGTCTAAAAAACACTATCTTGGACTTCTCTGCATGTTTCCCAGGCGAGAAATTGGCAGCATGTTCAGAACCATATTTCTGTGAATAACTCCTGAACCGTAAGTCCTAGACGCTCGATCTTGGCGGCATTCGTCTCAGCGCCTGGCAATTAGTATAGGAGCACTATGTTTGACTTCTCTGGATGTTTCCCAGGCGAGTTATTGACAAGTAAATCCTAGACGCTCGATCTTGGTTATTTTCGCTTTCGCGGCTGGCAGTAAAAGAACCATGTTTCTGTGAATAACTCCTGAACCGTAAGTCCTAGACGCTCGCTCTTGGCTGCATTCGATTCAGCTCGTGGCAGCCAGTCTAAAAAACACTATCTTGGACTTCTCTGCATGTTTCCCAGGCGAGCAATTGGCAGCATGTTCAGAACCATGTTTCTGTGAATAACTCCTGAACCGTAAGTCCTAGACGCTCGCTCTTGGCTGCATTCGATTCAGCTCGTGGCAGCCAGTCTAAAAAACACTATCTTGGACTTCTCTGCATGTTTCCCAGGCGAGCAATTGGCAGCATGTTCAGAACCATGTTTCTGTGAATAACTCCTGAACCGTAAGTCCTAGACGCTCGCTCTTGGCTGCATTCGATTCAGCTCGTGGCAGCCAGTCTAAAAAACACTATCTTGGACTTCTCTGCATGTTTCCCAGGCGAGAAATTGGCAGCATGTTCAGAACCATGTTTCTGTGAATAACTCCTGAACCGTAAGTCCTAGACGCTCGATCTTGGCGGCATTCGTCTCAGCGCCTGGCAATTAGTATAGGAGCACTGTGTTTGACTTCTCTGGATGTTTCCCAGGCGAGTTATTGACAAGTAAATCCTAGACGCTCGATCTTGGTTATTTTCGCTTTCGCGGCTGGCAGTAAAAGAACCATGTTTCTGTGAATAACTCCTGAACCGTAAGTCCTAGACGCTCGCTCTTGGCTGCATTCGATTCAGCTCGTGGCAGCAAGTCTAAAAAACACTATCTTGGACTTCTCTGCATGTTTCCCAGGCGAGAAATTGGCAGCATGTTCAGAACCATGTTTCTGTGAATAACTCCTGAACCGTAAGTCCTAGACGCTCGATCTTGGCGGCATTCGTCTCAGCGCCTGGCAATTAGTATAGGAGCACTGTGTTTGACTTCTCTGGATGTTTCCCAGGCGAGTTATTGACAAGTAAATCCTAGACGCTCTATCTTGGTTATTTTCGCTTTCGCGGCTGGCAGTAAAAGAACCATGTTTCTGTGAATAACTCCTGAACCGTAAGTCCTAGACGCTCGCTCTTGGCTGCATTCGATTCAGCTCGTGGCAGCCAGTCTAAAAAACACTATCTTGGACTTCTCTGCATGTTTCCCAGGCGAGCAATTGGCAGCATGTTCAGAACCATGTTTCTGTGAATAACTCCTGAACCGTAAGTCCTAGACGCTCGCTCTTGGCTGCATTCGATTCAGCTCGTGGCAGCCAGTCTAAAAAACACTATCTTGGACTTCTCTGCATGTTTCCCAGGCGAGCAATTGGCAGCATGTTCAGAACCATGTTTCTGTGAATAACTCCTGAACCGTAAGTCCTAGACGCTCGCTCTTGGCTGCATTCGATTCAGCTCGTGGCAGCCAGTCTAAAAAACACTATCTTGGACTTCTCTGCATGTTTCCCAGGCGAGAAATTGGCAGCATGTTCAGAACCATATTTCTGTGAATAACTCCTGAACCGTAAGTCCTAGACGCTCGATCTTGGCGGCATTCGTCTCAGCGCCTGGCAATTAGTATAGGAGCACTATGTTTGACTTCTCTGGATGTTTCCCAGGCGAGTTATTGACAAGTAAATCCTAGACGCTCGATCTTGGTTATTTTCGCTTTCGCGGCTGGCAGTAAAAGAACCATGTTTCTGTGAATAACTCCTGAACCGTAAGTCCTAGACGCTCGCTCTTGGCTGCATTCGATTCAGCTCGTGGCAGCCAGTCTAAAAAACACTATCTTGGACTTCTCTGCATGTTTCCCAGGCGAGAAATTGGCAGCATGTTCAGAACCATGTTTCTGTGAATAACTCCTGAACCGTAAGTCCTAGACGCTCGCTCTTGGCTGCATTCGATTCAGCTCGTGGCAGCCAGTCTAAAAAACACTATCTTGGACTTCTCTGCATGTTTCCCAGGCGAGCAATTGGCAGCATGTTCAGAACCATGTTTCTGTGAATAACTCCTGAACCGTAAGTCCTAGACGCTCGCTCTTGGCTGCATTCGATTCAGCTCGTGGCAGCCAGTCTAAAAAAACACTATCTTGGACTTCTCTGCATGTTTCCCAGGCGAGAAATTGGCAGCATGTTCAGAACCATGTTTCTGTGAATAACTCCTGAACCGTAAGTCCTAGACGCTCGATCTTGGCGGCATTCGTCTCAGCGCCTGGCAATTAGTATAGGAGCACTGTGTTTGACTTATCTGGATGTTTCCCAGGCGAGTTATTGACAAGTAAATCCTAGACGCTCGATCTTGGTTATTTTCGCTTTCGCGGTTGGCAGTAAAAGAACCATGTTTCTGTGAATAACTCCTGAACCGTAAGTCCTAGACGCTCGCTCTTGGCTGCATTCGATTCAGCTCGTGGCAGCCAGTCTAAAAAACACTATCTTGGACTTCTCTGCATGTTTCCCAGGCGAGAAATTGGCAGCATGTTCAGAACCATGTTTCTGTGAATAACTCCTGAACCGTAAGTCCTAGACGCTCGATCTTGGCGGCATTCGTCTCAGCGCCTGGCAATTAGTATAGGAGCACTGTGTTTGACTTCTCTGGATGTTTCCCAGGCGAGTTATTGACAAGTAAATCCTAGACGCTCGATCTTGGTTATTTTCGCTTTCGCGGCTGGCAGTAAAAGAACCATGTTTCTGTGAATAACTCCTGAACCGTAAGTCCTAGACGCTCGCTCTTGGCTGCATTCGATTCAGCTCGTGGCAGCCAGTCTAAAAAACACTATCTTGGACTTCTCTGCATGTTTCCCAGGCGAGCAATTGGCAGCATGTTCAGAACCATGTTTCTGTGAATAACTCCTGAACCGTAAGTCCTAGACGCTCGCTCTTGGCTGCATTCGATTCAGCTCGTGGCAGCCAGTCTAAAAAACACTATCTTGGACTTCTCTGCATGTTTCCCAGGCGAGCAATTGGCAGCATGTTCAGAACCATGTTTCTGTGAATAACTCCTGAACCGTAAGTCCTAGACGCTCGCTCTTGGCTGCATTCGATTCAGCTCGTGGCAGCCAGTCTAAAAAACACTATCTTGGACTTCTCTGCATGTTTCCCAGGCGAGAAATTGGCAGCATGTTCAGAACCATGTTTCTGTGAATAACTCCTGAACCGTAAGTCCTAGACGCTCGCTCTTGGCTGCATTCGATTCAGCTCGTGGCAGCCAGTCTAAAAAATACTATCTTGGACTTCTCTGCATGTTTCCCAGGCGAGAAATTGGCAGCATGTTCAGAACCATGTTTCTGTGAATAACTCCTGAACCGTAAGTCCTAGACGCTCGATCTTGGCGGCATTCGTCTCAGCGCCTGGCAATTAGTATAGGAGCACTGTGTTTGACTTCTCTGGATGTTTCCCAGGCGAGTTATTGACAAGTAAATCCTAGACGCTCGATCTTGGTTATTTTCGCTTTCGCGGCTGGCAGTAAAAGAACCATGTTTCTGTGAATAACTCCTGAACCGTAAGTCCTAGACGCTCGCTCTTGGCTGCATTCGATTCAGCTCGTGGCAGCCAGTCTAAAAAACACTATCTTGGACTTCTCTGCATGTTTCCCAGACGAGAAATTGGCAGCATGTTCAGAACCATGTTTCTGTGAATAACTCCTGAACCGTAAGTCCTAGACGCTCGATCTTGGCGGCATTCGTCTCAGCGCCTGGCAATTAGTATAGGAGCACTGTGTTTGACTTCTCTGGATGTTTCCCAGGCGAGTTATTGACAAGTAAATCCTAGACGCTCGATCTTGGTTATTTTCGCTTTCGCGGCTGGCAGTAAAAGAACCATGTTTCTGTGAATAACTCCTGAACCGTAAGTCCTAGACGCTCGCTCTTGGCTGCATTCGATTCAGCTCGTGGCAGCCAGTCTAAAAAACACTATCTTGGACTTCTCTGCATGTTTCCCAGGCGAGCAATTGGCAGCATGTTCAGAACCATGTTTCTGTGAATAACTCCTGAACCGTAAGTCCTAGACGCTCGCTCTTGGCTGCATTCGATTCAGCTCGTGGCAGCCAGTCTAAAAAACACTATCTTGGACTTCTCTGCATGTTTCCCAGGCGAGCAATTGGCAGCATGTTCAGAACCATGTTTCTGTGAATAACTCCTGAACCGTAAGTCCTAGACGCTCGCTCTTGGCTGCATTCGATTCAGCTCGTGGCAGCCAGTCTAAAAAACACTATCTCGGACTTCTCTGCATGTTTCCCAGGCGAGCAATTGGCAGCATGTTCAGAACCATGTTTCTGTGAATAACTCCTGAACCGTAAGTCCTAGACGCTCGCTCTTGGCTGCATTCGATTCAGCTCGTGGCAGCCAGTCTAAAAAACAATATCTTGGACTTCTCTGCATGTTTCCCAGGCGAGAAATTGGCAGCATGTTCAGAACCATGTTTCTGTGAATAACTCCTGAACCGTAAGTCCTAGACGCTCGATCTTGGCGGCATTCGTCTCAGCGCCTGGCAATTAGTATAGGAGCACTGTGTTTGACTTCTCTGGATGTTTCCCAGGCGAGTTATTGACAAGTAAATCCTAGACGCTCGATCTTGGTTATTTTCGCTTTCGCGGCTGGCAGTAAAAGAACCATGTTTCTGTGAATAACTCCTGAACCGTAAGTCCTAGACGCTCGCTCTTGGCTGCATTCGATTCAGCTCGTGGCAGCCAGTCTAAAAAACACTATCTTGGACTTCTCTGCATGTTTCCCAGGCGAGAAATTGGCAGCATGTTCAGAACCATGTTTCTGTGAATAACTCCTGAACCGTAAGTCCTAGACGCTCGATCTTGGCGGCATTCGTCTCAGCGCCTGGCAATTAGTATAGGAGCACTGTGTTTGACTTCTCTGGATGTTTCCCAGGCGAGTTATTGACAAGTAAATCCTAGACGCTCGATCTTGGTTATTTTCGCTTTCGCGGCTGGCAGTAAAAGAACCATGTTTCTGTGAATAACTCCTGAACCGTAAGTCCTAGACGCTCGCTCTTGGCTGCATTCGATTCAGCTCGTGGCAGCCAGTCTAAAAAACACTATCTTGGACTTCTCTGCATGTTTCCCAGGCGAGAAATTGGCAGCATGTTCAGAACCATGTTTCTGTGAATAACTCCTGAACCGTAAGTCCTAGACGCTCGATCTTGGCGGCATTCGTCTCAGCGCCTGGCAATTAGTATAGGAGCACTGTGTTTGACTTCTCTGGATGTTTCCCAGGCGAGTTATTGACAAGTAAATCCTAGACGCTCGATCTTGGTTATTTTCGCTTTCGCGGCTGGCAGTAAAAGAACCATGTTTCTGTGAATAACTCCTGAACCGTAAGTCCTAGACGCTCGCTCTTGGCTGCATTCGATTCAGCTCGTGGCAGCCAGTCTAAAAAACACTATCTTGGACTTCTCTGCATGTTTCCCAGGCGAGCAATTGGCAGCATGTTCAGAACCATGTTTCTGTGAATAACTCCTGAACCGTAAGTCCTAGACGCTCGCTCTTGGCTGCATTCGATTCAGCTCGTGGCAGCCAGTCTAAAAAACACTATCTTGGACTTCTCTGCATGTTTCCCAGGCGAGAAATTGGCAGCATGTTCAGAACCATGTTTCTGTGAATAACTCCTGAACCGTAAGTCCTAGACGCTCGATCTTGGCGGCATTCGTCTCAGCGCCTGGCAATTAGTATAGGAGCACTGTGTTTGACTTCTCTGGATGTTTCCCAGGCGAGTTATTGACAAGTAAATCCTAGACGCTCGATCTTGGTTATTTTCGCTTTCGCGGCTGGCAGTAAAAGAACCATGTTTCTGTGAATAACTCCTGAACCGTAAGTCCTAGACGCTCGCTCTTGGCTGCATTCGATTCAGCTCGTGGCAGCCAGTCTAAAAAACACTATCTTGGACTTCTCTGCATGTTTCCCAGGCGAGCAATTGGCAGCATGTTCAGAACCATGTATCTGTGAATAACTCCTGAACCGTAAGTCCTAGACGCTCGCTCTTGGCTGCATTCGATTCAGCTCGTGGCAGCCAGTCTAAAAAACACTATCTTGGACTTCTCTGCATGTTTCCCAGGCGAGCAATTGGCAGCATGTTCAGAACCATGTTTCTGTGAATAACTCCTGAACCGTAAGTCCTAGACGCTCGCTCTTGGCTGCATTCGATTCAGCTCGTGGCAGCCAGTCTAAAAAACACTATCTTGGACTTCTCTGCATGTTTCCCAGGCGAGAAATTGGCAGCATGTTCAGAACCATGTTTCTGTGAATAACTCCTGAACCGTAAGTCCTAGACGCTCGCTCTTGGCTGCATTCGATTCAGCTCGTGGCAGCCAGTCTAAAAAACACTATCTTGGACTTCTCTGCATGTTTCCCAGGCGAGAAATTGGCAGCATGTTCAGAACCATGTTTCTGTGAATAACTCCTGAACCGTAAGTCCTAGACGCTCGCTCTTGGCTGCATTCGATTCAGCTCGTGGCAGCCAGTCTAAAAAACACTATCTCAGACTTCTCTGCATGTTTCCCAGGCGAGCAATTGGCAGCATGTTCAGAACCATGTTTCTGTGAATAACTCCTGAACCGTAAGTCCTAGACGCTCGCTCTTGGCTGCATTCGATTCAGCTCGTGGCAGCCAGTCTAAAAAACACTATCTTGGACTTCTCTGCATGTTTCCCAGGCGAGAAATTGGCAGCATGTTCAGAACCATGTTTCTGTGAATAACTCCTGAACCGTAAGTCCTAGACGCTCGATCTTGGCGGCATTCGTCTCAGCGCCTGGCAATTAGTATAGGAGCACTGTGTTTGACTTCTCTGGATGTTTCCCAGGCGAGTTATTGACAAGTAAATCCTAGACGCTCGATCTTGGTTATTTTCGCTTTCGCGGCTGGCAGTAAAAGAACCATGTTTCTGTGAATAACTCCTGAACCGTAAGTCCTAGACGCTCGCTCTTGGCTGCATTCGATTCAGCTCGTGGCAGCCAGTCTAAAAAACAATATCTTGGACTTCTCTGCATGTTTCCCAGGCGAGAAATTGGCAG
The DNA here is from genome assembly GCF_050947455.1 of Rhinoderma darwinii. Classification (NCBI taxonomy): domain Eukaryota; kingdom Metazoa; phylum Chordata; class Amphibia; order Anura; family Rhinodermatidae; genus Rhinoderma; species Rhinoderma darwinii. Next base: position 25,558 of record NW_027464000.1, read on the forward strand.
CATGTTCAGAACCATGTTTCTGTGAATAACTCCTGAACCGTAAGTCCTAGACGCTCGATCTTGGCGGCATTCGTCTCAGCGCCTGGCAATTAGTATAGGAGCACTGTGTTTGACTTCTCTGGATGTTTCCCAGGCGAGTTATTGACAAGTAAATCCTAGACGCTCGATCTTGGTTATTTTCGCTTTCGCGGCTGGCAGTAAAAGAACCATGTTTCTGTGAATAACTCCTGAACCGTAAGTCCTAGACGCTCGCTCTTGGCTGCATTCGATTCAGCTCGTGGCAGCCAGTCTAAAAAACACTATCTTGGACTTCTCTGCATGTTTCCCAGGCGAGCAATTGGCAGCATGTTCAGAACCATGTTTCTGTGAATAACTCCTGAACCGTAAGTCCTAGACGCTCGCTCTTGGCTGCATTCGATTCAGCTCGTGGCAGCCAGTCTAAAAAACACTATCTTGGACTTCTCTGCATGTTTCCCAGGCGAGAAATTGGCAGCATGTTCAGAACCATGTTTCTGTGAATAACTCCTGAACCGTAAGTCCTAGACGCTCGCTCTTGGCTGCATTCGATTCAGCTCGTGGCAGCCAGTCTAAAAAACAATATCTTGGACTTCTCTGCATGTTTCCCAGGCGAGAAATTGGCAGCATGTTCAGAACCATGTTTCTGTGAATAACTCCTGAACCGTAAGTCCTAGACGCTCGATCTTGGCGGCATTCGTCTCAGCGCCTGGCAATTAGTATAGGAGCACTGTGTTTGACTTCTCTGGATGTTTCCCAGGCGAGTTATTGACAAGTAAATCCTAGACGCTCGATCTTGGTTATTTTCGCTTTCGCGGCTGGCAGTAAAAGAACCATGTTTCTGTGAATAACTCCTGAACCGTAAGTCCTAGACGCTCGCTCTTGGCTGCATTCGATTCAGCTCGTGGCAGCCAGTCTAAAAAACACTATCTTGGACTTCTCTGCATGTTTCCCAGGCGAGCAATTGGCAGCATGTTCAGAACCATGTTTCTGTGAATAACTCCTGAACCGTAAGTCCTAGACGCTCGCTCTTGGCTGCATTCGATTCAGCTCGTGGCAGCCAGTCTAAAAAACACTATCTTGGACTTCTCTGCATGTTTCCCAGGCGAGAAATTGGCAGCATGTTCAGAACCATGTTTCTGTGAATAACTCCTGAACCGTAAGTCCTAGACGCTCGCTCTTGGCTGCATTCGATTCAGCTCGTGGCAGCCAGTCTAAAAAACACTATCTCGGACTTCTCTGCATGTTTCCCAGGCGAGCAATTGGCAGCATGTTCAGAACCATGTTTCTGTGAATAACTCCTGAACCGTAAGTCCTAGACGCTCGCTCTTGGCTGCATTCGATTCAGCTCGTGGCAGCCAGTCTAAAAAACACTATCTTGGACTTCTCTGCATGTTTCCCAGGCGAGAAATTGGCAGCATGTTCAGAACCATGTTTCTGTGAATAACTCCTGAACCGTAAGTCCTAGACGCTCGATCTTGGCGGCATTCGTCTCAGCGCCTGGCAATTAGTATAGGAGCACTGTGTTTGACTTCTCTGGATGTTTCCCAGGCGAGTTATTGACAAGTAAATCCTAGACGCTCGATCTTGGTTATTTTCGCTTTCGCGGCTGGCAGTAAAAGAACCATGTTTCTGTGAATAACTCCTGAACCGTAAGTCCTAGACGCTCGCTCTTGGCTGCATTCGATTCAGCTCGTGGCAGCCAGTCTAAAAAACACTATCTTGGACTTCTCTGCATGTTTCCCAGGCGAGAAATTGGCAGCATGTTCAGAACCATGTTTCTGTGAATAACTCCTGAACCGTAAGTCCTAGACGCTCGATCTTGGCGGCATTCGTCTCAGCGCCTGGCAATTAGTATAGGAGCACTGTGTTTGACTTCTCTGGATGTTTCCCAGGCGAGTTATTGACAAGTAAATCCTAGACGCTCGATCTTGGTTATTTTCGCTTTCGCGGCTGGCAGTAAAAGAACCATGTTTCTGTGAATAACTCCTGAACCGTAAGTCCTAGACGCTCGCTCTTGGCTGCATTCGATTCAGCTCGTGGCAGCCAGTCTAAAAAACACTATCTTGGACTTCTCTGCATGTTTCCCAGGCGAGCAATTGGCAGCATGTTCAGAACCATGTTTCTGTGAATAACTCCTGAACCGTAAGTCCTAGACGCTCGATCTTGGCGGCATTCGTCTCAGCGCCTGGCAATTAGTATAGGAGCACTGTGTTTGACTTCTCTGGATGTTTCCCAGGCGAGTTATTGACAAGTAAATCCTAGACGCTCGATCTTGGTTATTTTCGCTTTCGCGGCTGGCAGTAAAAGAACCATGTTTCTGTGAATAACTCCTGAACCGTAAGTCCTAGACGCTCGCTCTTGGCTGCATTCGATTCAGCTCGTGGCAGCCAGTCTAAAAAACACTATCTTGGACTTCTCTGCATGTTTCCCAGGCGAGCAATTGGCAGCATGTTCAGAACCATGTTTCTGTGAATAACTCCTGAACCGTAAGTCCTAGACGCTCGCTCTTGGCTGCATTCGATTCAGCTCGTGGCAGCCAGTCTAAAAAACACTATCTTGGACTTCTCTGCATGTTTCCCAGGCGAGAAATTGGCAGCATGTTCAGAACCATGTTTCTGTGAATAACTCCTGAACCGTAAGTCCTAGACGCTCGCTCTTGGCTGCATTCGATTCAGCTCGTGGCAGCCAGTCTAAAAAACACTATCTCGGACTTCTCTGCATGTTTCCCAGGCGAGCAATTGGCAGCATGTTCAGAACCATGTTTCTGTGAATAACTCCTGAACCGTAAGTCCTAGACGCTCGCTCTTGGCTGCATTCGATTCAGCTCGTGGCAGCCAGTCTAAAAAACACTATCTTGGACTTCTCTGCATGTTTCCCAGGCGAGAAATTGGCAGCATGTTCAGAACCATGTTTCTGTGAATAACTCCTGAACCGTAAGTCCTAGACGCTCGATCTTGGCGGCATTCGTCTCAGCGCCTGGCAATTAGTATAGGAGCACTGTGTTTGACTTCTCTGGATGTTTCCCAGGCGAGTTATTGACAAGTAAATCCTAGACGCTCGATCTTGGTTATTTTCGCTTTCGCGGCTGGCAGTAAAAGAACCATGTTTCTGTGAATAACTCCTGAACCGTAAGTCCTAGACGCTCGCTCTTGGCTGCATTCGATTCAGCTCGTGGCAGCCAGTCTAAAAAACACTATCTTGGACTTCTCTGCATGTTTCCCAGGCGAGAAATTGGCAGCATGTTCAGAACCATGTTTCTGTGAATAACTCCTGAACCGTAAGTCCTAGACGCTCGATCTTGGCGGCATTCGTCTCAGCGCCTGGCAATTAGTATAGGAGCACTGTGTTTGACTTCTCTGGATGTTTCCCAGGCGAGTTATTGACAAGTAAATCCTAGACGCTCGATCTTGGTTATTTTCGCTTTCGCGGCTGGCAGTAAAAGAACCATGTTTCTGTGAATAACTCCTGAACCGTAAGTCCTAGACGCTCGCTCTTGGCTGCATTCGATTCAGCTCGTGGCAGCCAGTCTAAAAAACACTATCTTGGACTTCTCTGCATGTTTCCCAGGCGAGAAATTGGCAGCATGTTCAGAACCATGTTTCTGTGAATAACTCCTGAACCGTAAGTCCTAGACGCTCGATCTTGGCGGCATTCGTCTCAGCGCCTGGCAATTAGTATAGGAGCACTGTGTTTGACTTCTCTGGATGTTTCCCAGGCGAGTTATTGACAAGTAAATCCTAGACGCTCGATCTTGGTTATTTTCGCTTTCGCGGCTGGCAGTAAAAGAACCATGTTTCTGTGAATAACTCCTGAACCGTAAGTCCTAGACGCTCGCTCTTGGCTGCATTCGATTCAGCTCGTGGCAGCCAGTCTAAAAAACACTATCTTGGACTTCTCTGCATGTTTCCCAGGCGAGCAATTGGCAGCATGTTCAGAACCATGTTTCTGTGAATAACTCCTGAACCGTAAGTCCTAGACGCTCGCTCTTGGCTGCATTCGATTCAGCTCGTGGCAGCCAGTCTAAAAAACACTATCTTGGACTTCTCTGCATGTTTCCCAGGCGAGCAATTGGCAGCATGTTCAGAACCATGTTTCTGTGAATAACTCCTGAACCGTAAGTCCTAGACGCTCGCTCTTGGCTGCATTCGATTCAGCTCGTGGCAGCCAGTCTAAAAAACACTATCTTGGACTTCTCTGCATGTTTCCCAGGCGAGAAATTGGCAGCATGTTCAGAACCATGTTTCTGTGAATAACTCCTGAACCGTAAGTCCTAGACGCTCGCTCTTGGCTGCATTCGATTCAGCTCGTGGCAGCCAGTCTAAAAAACACTATCTTGGACTTCTCTGCATGTTTCCCAGGCGAGAAATTGGCAGCATGTTCAGAACCATGTTTCTGTGAATAACTCCTGAACCGTAAGTCCTAGACGCTCGCTCTTGGCTGCATTCGATTCAGCTCGTGGCAGCCAGTCTAAAAAACACTATCTCAGACTTCTCTGCATGTTTCCCAGGCGAGCAATTGGCAGCATGTTCAGAACCATGTTTCTGTGAATAACTCCTGAACCGTAAGTCCTAGACGCTCGCTCTTGGCTGCATTCGATTCAGCTCGTGGCAGCCAGTCTAAAAAACACTATCTTGGACTTCTCTGCATGTTTCCCAGGCGAGAAATTGGCAGCATGTTCAGAACCATGTTTCTGTGAATAACTCCTGAACCGTAAGTCCTAGACGCTCGATCTTGGCGGCATTCGTCTCAGCGCCTGGCAATTAGTATAGGAGCACTGTGTTTGACTTCTCTGGATGTTTCCCAGGCGAGTTATTGACAAGTAAATCCTAGACGCTCGATCTTGGTTATTTTCGCTTTCGCGGCTGGCAGTAAAAGAACCATGTTTCTGTGAATAACTCCTGAACCGTAAGTCCTAGACGCTCGCTCTTGGCTGCATTCGATTCAGCTCGTGGCAGCCAGTCTAAAAAACACTATCTTGGACTTCTCTGCATGTTTCCCAGGCGAGCAATTGGCAGCATGTTCAGAACCATGTTTCTGTGAATAACTCCTGAACCGTAAGTCCTAGACGCTCGCTCTTGGCTGCATTCGATTCAGCTCGTGGCAGCCAGTCTAAAAAACACTATCTTGGACTTCTCTGCATGTTTCCCAGGCGAGCAATTGGCAGCATGTTCAGAACCATGTTTCTGTGAATAACTCCTGAACCGTAAGTCCTAGACGCTCGCTCTTGGCTGCATTCGATTCAGCTCGTGGCAGCCAGTCTAAAAAACACTATCTCAGACTTCTCTGCATGTTTCCCAGGCGAGCAATTGGCAGCATGTTCAGAACCATGTTTCTGTGAATAACTCCTGAACCGTAAGTCCTAGACGCTCGCTCTTGGCTGCATTCGATTCAGCTCGTGGCAGCCAGTCTAAAAAACACTATCTTGGACTTCTCTGCATGTTTCCCAGGCGAGAAATTGGCAGCATGTTCAGAACCATGTTTCTGTGAATAACTCCTGAACCGTAAGTCCTAGACGCTCGATCTTGGCGGCATTCGTCTCAGCGCCTGGCAATTAGTATAGGAGCACTGTGTTTGACTTCTCTGGATGTTTCCCAGGCGAGTTATTGACAAGTAAATCCTAGACGCTCGATCTTGGTTATTTTCGCTTTCGCGGCTGGCAGTAAAAGAACCATGTTTCTGTGAATAACTCCTGAACCGTAAGTCCTAGACGCTCGCTCTTGGCTGCATTCGATTCAGCTCGTGGCAGCCAGTCTAAAAAACACTATCTTGGACTTCTCTGCATGTTTCCCAGGCGAGCAATTGGCAGCATGTTCAGAACCATGTTTCTGTGAATAACTCCTGAACCGTAAGTCCTAGACGCTCGCTCTTGGCTGCATTCGATTCAGCTCGTGGCAGCCAGTCTAAAAAACACTATCTTGGACTTCTCTGCATGTTTCCCAGGCGAGCAATTGGCAGCATGTTCAGAACCATGTTTCTGTGAATAACTCCTGAACCGTAAGTCCTAGACGCTCGCTCTTGGCTGCATTCGATTCAGCTCGTGGCAGCCAGTCTAAAAAACACTATCTTGGACTTCTCTGCATGTTTCCCAGACGAGAAATTGGCAGCATGTTCAGAACCATGTTTCTGTGAATAACTCCTGAACCGTAAGTCCTAGACGCTCGCTCTTGGCTGCATTCGATTCAGCTCGTGGCAGCCAGTCTAAAAAACACTATCTTGGACTTCTCTGCATGTTTCCCAGGCGAGAAATTGGCAGCATGTTCAGAACCATGTTTCTGTGAATAACTCCTGAACCGTAAGTCCTAGACGCTCGATCTTGGCGGCATTCGTCTCAGCGCCTGGCAATTAGTATAGGAGCACTGTGTTTGACTTCTCTGGATGTTTCCCAGGCGAGTTATTGACAAGTAAATCCTAGACGCTCGATCTTGGTTATTTTCGCTTTCGCGGCTGGCAGTAAAAGAACCATGTTTCTGTGAATAACTCCTGAACCGTAAGTCCTAGACGCTCGCTCTTGGCTGCATTCGATTCAGCTCGTGGCAGCCAGTCTAAAAAACACTATCTTGGACTTCTCTGCATGTTTCCCAGGCGAGAAATTGGCAGCATGTTCAGAACCATGTTTCTGTGAATAACTCCTGAACCGTAAGTCCTAGACGCTCGATCTTGGCGGCATTCGTCTCAGCGCCTGGCAATTAGTATAGGAGCACTGTGTTTGACTTCTCTGGATGTTTCCCAGGCGAGTTATTGACAAGTAAATCCTAGACGCTCGATCTTGGTTATTTTCGCTTTCGCGGCTGGCAGTAAAAGAACCATGTTTCTGTGAATAACTCCTGAACCGTAAGTCCTAGACGCTCGCTCTTGGCTGCATTCGATTCAGCTCGTGGCAGCCAGTCTAAAAAACACTATCTTGGACTTCTCTGCATGTTTCCCAGGCGAGCAATTGGCAGCATGTTCAGAACCATGTTTCTGTGAATAACTCCTGAACCGTAAGTCCTAGACGCTCGATCTTGGCGGCATTCGTCTCAGCGCCTGGCAATTAGTATAGGAGCACTGTGTTTGACTTCTCTGGATGTTTCCCAGGCGAGTTATTGACAAGTAAATCCTAGACGCTCGATCTTGGTTATTTTCGCTTTCGCGGCTGGCAGTAAAAGAACCATGTTTCTGTGAATAACTCCTGAACCGTAAGTCCTAGACGCTCGCTCTTGGCTGCATTCGATTCAGCTCGTGGCAGCCAGTCTAAAAAACACTATCTTGGACTTCTCTGCATGTTTCCCAGGCGAGCAATTGGCAGCATGTTCAGAACCATGTTTCTGTGAATAACTCCTGAACCGTAAGTCCTAGACGCTCGCTCTTGGCTGCATTCGATTCAGCTCATGGCAGCCAGTCTAAAAAACACTATCTTGGACTTCTCTGCATGTTTCCCAGGCGAGAAATTGGCAGCATGTTCAGAACCATGTTTCTGTGAATAACTCCTGAACCGTAAGTCCTAGACGCTCGCTCTTGGCTGCATTCGATTCAGCTCGTGGCAGCCAGTCTAAAAAACACTATCTCGGACTTCTCTGCATGTTTCCCAGGCGAGCAATTGGCAGCATGTTCAGAACCATGTTTCTGTGAATAACTCCTGAACCGTAAGTCCTAGACGCTCGCTCTTGGCTGCATTCGATTCAGCTCGTGGCAGCCAGTCTAAAAAACACTATCTTGGACTTCTCTGCATGTTTCCCAGGCGAGAAATTGGCAGCATGTTCAGAACCATGTTTCTGTGAATAACTCCTGAACCGTAAGTCCTAGACGCTCGATCTTGGCGGCATTCGTCTCAGCGCCTGGCAATTAGTATAGGAGCACTGTGTTTGACTTCTCTGGATGTTTCCCAGGCGAGTTATTGACAAGTAAATCCTAGACGCTCGATCTTGGTTATTTTCGCTTTTGCGGCTGGCAGTAAAAGAACCATGTTTCTGTGAATAACTCCTGAACCGTAAGTCCTAGACGCTCGCTCTTGGCTGCATTCGATTCAGCTCGTGGCAGCCAGTCTAAAAAACACTATCTTGGACTTCTCTGCATGTTTCCCAGGCGAGAAATTGGCAGCATGTTCAGAACCATGTTTCTGTGAATAACACCTGAACCGTAAGTCCTAGACGCTCGATCTTGGCGGCATTCGTCTCAGCGCCTGGCAATTAGTATAGGAGCACTGTGTTTGACTTCTCTGGATGTTTCCCAGGCGAGTTATTGACAAGTAAATCCTAGACGCTCGATCTTGGTTATTTTCGCTTTCGCGGCTGGCAGTAAAAGAACCATGTTTCTGTGAATAACTCCTGAACCGTAAGTCCTAGACGCTCGCTCTTGGCTGCATTCGATTCAGCTCGTGGCAGCCAGTCTAAAAAACACTATCTTGGACTTCTCTGCATGTTTCCCAGGCGAGAAATTGGCAGCATGTTCAGAACCATGTTTCTGTGAATAACTCCTGAACCGTAAGTCCTAGACGCTCGATCTTGGCGGCATTCGTCTCAGCGCCTGGCAATTAGTATAGGAGCACTGTGTTTGACTTCTCTGGATGTTTCCCAGGCGAGTTATTGACAAGTAAATCCTAGACGCTCGATCTTGGTTATTTTCGCTTTCGCGGCTGGCAGTAAAAGAACCATGTTTCTGTGAATAACTCCTGAACCGTAAGTCCTAGACGCTCGCTCTTGGCTGCATTCGATTCAGCTCGTGGCAGCCAGTCTAAAAAACACTATCTTGGACTTCTCTGCATGTTTCCCAGGCGAGCAATTGGCAGCATGTTCAGAACCATGTTTCTGTGAATAACTCCTGAACCGTAAGTCCTAGACGCTCGCTCTTGGCTGCATTCGATTCAGCTCGTGGCAGCCAGTCTAAAAAACACTATCTTGGACTTCTCTGCATGTTTCCCAGGCGAGCAATTGGCAGCATGTTCAGAACCATGTTTCTGTGAATAACTCCTGAACCGTAAGTCCTAGACGCTCGCTCTTGGCTGCATTCGATTCAGCTCGTGGCAGCCAGTCTAAAAAACACTATCTTGGACTTCTCTGCATGTTTCCCAGGCGAGCAATTGGCAGCATGTTCAGAACCATGTTTCTGTGAATAACTCCTGAACCGTAAGTCACAGACGCTCGCTCTTGGCTGCATTCGATTCAGCTCGTGGCAGCCAGTCTAAGAAACACAATCTTGGACTTCTCTGGATGTTTCCCAGGCGAGCTATTGGCAGCATGTTCAGAACCCCTGTTTCTTAGGCTAATTCTTGAACCGTAAGTCATAGACGCTCGATCTTGGCGGCATTCGTCTCAGCGCCTGGCAATTAGTATAGAAGCACTATTTCCCACTGTTTCTGAGGCTAATTCTTGAACCGTAAGTCATAGACGCTAGATCTTGGCGGTATTCGTCTCAGCGCCTGGCAATTAGTATAGAAGCACTGTTTCCCACTGTTTCTGAGGCTAATTCTTGAACCGTAAGTCATAGACGCTCGATCTTGGCGGCATTCGTCTCAGCGCCTGGCAATTAGTATAGAAGCACTGTCTTTGACTTCTCTGGATGTTTCCCAGGCGAGCTATTGACAAGTAAATCCTAGACGCTCGATCTTGGTTATTTTCGCTTTCGCGGCTGGCAGCAAAGTTCAGAACCATGTTTCTGTGAATAACTCTTGAACCGTAAGTCACAGACGCTCGCTCTTGGCTGCATTCGTTTCAGCTCGTGGCAGCCAGTCTAAAAAACACAATCTTGGACCTCTCTGGATGTTTCCCAGGCGAGCTATTGGCAGCATGTTCAGAACCACTGTTTCTGAGGCTAATTCTTGAACCGTAAGTCATAGACGCTCGATCTTGGCGGCATTCGTCTCAGCGCCTGGCAATTAGTATAGAAGCACTGTTTCCCACTGTTTCTGAGGCTAATTCTTGAACCGTAAGTATTAGACGCTCGATTTTGGCGGCATTCGTCTCAGCGCCTGGCAATTAGTATAGAAGCACTGTCTTTGACTTCTCTGGATGTTTCCCAGGCGAGCTATTGGCAGCATGTTCAGAACCACTGTTTCTGAGGCTAATTCTTGAACCGTAAGTCATAGACGCTCGCACTTGGCGGCATTCGTCTCAGCGCCTGGCAATTAGTATAGAAGCACTGTTTCCCACTGTTTCTGAGGCTAATTCTTGAACCGTAAGTCATAGACGCTAGATCTTGGCGGCATTCGTCTCAGCGCCTGGCAATTAGTATAGAAGCACTGTCTTTGACTTCTCTGGATGTTTCCCAGGCGAGCTATTGACAAGTAAATCCTAGACGCTCGATCTTGGTTATTTTCGCTTTCGCGGCTGGCAGCAAAGTTCAGAACCATGTTTCTGTGAATAACTTTTGAACCGTAAGTCACAGACGCTAGCTCTTGGCTGCATTCGTTTCAGCTCGTGGCAGCCAGTCTAAAAAACACAATCTTGGACTTCTCTGGATGTTTCCCAGGCGAGCTATTGGCAGCATGTTCAGAACCACTGTTTCTGAGGCTAATTCTTGAACCGTAAGTCATAGACGCTCGCACTTGGCGGCATTCGTCTCAGCGCCTGGCAATTAGTATAAAAGCACTGTTTCCCACTGTTTCTGAGGCTAATTCTTGAACCGTAAGTCATAGACGCTAAATCTTGGCGGCATTCGTTTCAGCGCCTGGCAATTAGTATAGAAGCACTGTCTTTGACTTCTCTGGATGTTTCCCAGGCGAGCTATTGACAAGTAAATCCTAGACGCTCGATCTTGGTTATTTTCGCTTTCGCGGCTGGCAGCAAAGTTCAGAACCATGTTTCTGTGAATAACTCTTGAACCGTAAGTCACAGACGCTCGCTCTTGGCTGCATTCGTTTCAGCTCGTGGCAGCCAGTCTAAAAAACACAATCTTGGACTTCTCTGGATGTTTCCCAGGCGAGCTATTGGCAGCATGTTCAGAACCACTGTTTCTGAGGCTAATTCTTGAACCGTAAATCATAGACGCTCGCACTTGGCGGCATTCGTCTCGGCGCCTGGCAATTAGTATAGAAGCACTGTTTCCCACTGTTTCTGAGGCTAATTCTTGAACCGTAAGTCATAGACTCTAAATCTTGGCGGCATTCGTCTCAGCGCCTGGCAATTAGTATAGAAGCACTGTCTTTGACTTCTCTGGATGTTTCCCAGGCGAGCTATTGACAAGTAAATCCTAGACTCTCGATCTTGGTTATTTTCGCTTTCGCGGCTGGCAGCAAAGTTCAGAACCATGTTTCTGTGAATAACTTTTGAACCGTAAGTCACAGACGCTCGCTCTTGGCTGCATTCGTTTCAGCTCGTGGCAGCCAGTCTAAAAAACACAATCTTGGACTTCTCTGGATGTTTCCCAGGCGAGCTATTGGCAGCATGTTCAGAACCACTGTTTCTTAGGCTAATTCTTGAACCGTAAGTCATAGACGCTCGATCTTGGCGGCATTCGTCTCAGCGCCTGGCAATTAGTATAGAAGCACTATTTCCCACTGTTTCTGAGGCTAATTCTTGAACCGTAAGTCATAGACGCTAGATCTTGGCGGCATTCGTCTCAGCGCCTGGCAATTAGTATAGAAGCACTGTCTTTGACTTCTCTGGATGTTTCCCAGGCGAGCTATTGACAAGTAAATCCTAGACGCTCGATCTTGGTTATTTTCGCTTTCGCGGCTGGCAGCAAAGTTCAGAACCATGTTTCTGTGAATAACTCTTGAACCGTAAGTCACAGACGCTCGCTCTTGGCTGCATTCGTTTAAGCTCGTGGCAGCCAGTCTAAAAAACACAATCTTGGACCTCTCTGGATGTTTCCCAGGCGAGCTATTGGCAGCATGTTCAGAACCACTGTTTCTGAGGCTAATTCTTGAACCGTAAGTCATAGACGCTCGATCTTGGCGGCATTCGTCTCAGCGCCTGGCAATTAGTATAGAAGCACTGTTTCCCACTGTTTCTGAGGCTAATTCTTGAACCGTAAGTATTAGACGCTCGATCTTGGCGGCATTCGTCTCAGCGCCTGGCAATTAGTATAGAAGCACTGTCTTTGACTTCTCTGGATGTTTCCCAGGCGAGCTATTGGCAGCATGTTCAGAACCACTGTTTCTGAGGCTAATTCTTGAACCGTAAGTCATAGACGCTCGCACTTGGCGGCATTAGTCTCAGCGCCTGGCAATTAGTATAAAAGCACTGTTTCCCACTGTTTCTGAGGCTAATTCTTGAACCGTAAGTCATAGACGCTAAATCTTGGCGGCATTCGTTTCAGCGCCTGGCAATTAGTATAGAAGCACTGTCTTTGACTTCTCTGGATGTTTCCCAGGCGAGCTATTGACAAGTAAATCCTAGACGCTCGATCTTGGTTATTTTCGCTTTCGCGGCTGGCAGCAAAGTTCAGAACCATGTTTCTGTGAATAACTCTTGAACCGTAAGTCACAGACGCTCGCTCTTGGCTGCATTCGTTTCAGCTCGTGGCAGCCAGTCTAAAAAACACAATCTTGGACTTCTCTGGATGTGTCCCAGGCGAGCTATTGGCAGCATGTTCAGAACCACTGTTTCTGAGGCTAATTCTTGAACCGTAAGTCATAGACGCTCGATCTTGGCGGCATTCGTCTCAGCGCCTGGCAATTAGTATAGAAGCACTGTTTCCCACTGTTTCTGAGGCTAATTCTTGAACCGTAAGTCATAGACGCTAGATCTTGGCGGCTTTCCTCTCAGCGCCTGGCAATTAGTATAGAAGCACTGTCTTTGACTTCTCTGGATGTTTCCCAGGCGAGCTTTTGACAAGTAAATCCTAGACGCTCGATCTTGGTTATTTTCGCTTTCGCGGCTGGCAGCAAAGTTCAGAACCATGTTTCTGTGAATAACTTTTGAACCGTAAGTCACAGACGCTCGCTCTTGGCTGCATTCGTTTCAGCTCGTGGCAGCCAGTCTAAAAAACACTATCTTGGACTTCTCTGGATGTTTCCCAGGCGAGCTATTGGCAGCATGTTCAGAACCACTGTTTCTGAGGCTAATTCTTGAACCGTAAGTCATAGACGCTCGATCTTGGCGGCATTCGTCTCAGCGCCTGGCAATTAGTATAGAAGCACTGTTTCCCACTGTTTCTGAGGCTAATTCTTGAACCGTAAGTCATAGACGCTCGATCTTGGCGGCATTCGTCTCAGCGCCTGTCAATTAGTATAGCAGCACTGTCTTTGACTTCTCTGGATGTTTCCCAGGCGAGCTATTGACAAGTAAATCCTAGACGCTCGATCTTGGTTATTTTCGCTTTCGCGGCTGGCAGCAAAGTTCAGAACCATGTTTCTGTGAATAACTCTTGAACCGTAAGTCACAGACGCTCGCTCTTGGCTGCATTCGTTTCAGCTCGTGGCAGCCAGTCTAAAAAACACAATCTTGGACTTCTCTGGATGTTTCCCAGGCGAGCTATTGGCAGCATGTTCAGAACCACTGTTTCTGAGGCTAATTCTTGAACCGTAAGTCATAGACGCTCGATCTTGGCGGCATTCGTCTCAGCGCCTGGCAATTAGTATAGAAGCACTGTTTCCCACTGTTTCTGAGGCTAATCCTTGAACCGTAAGTCATAGACGCTAGATCTTGGCGGCATTCGTCTCAGCGCCTGGCAATTAGTATGGAAGCACTGTCTTTGACTTCTCTGGATGTTTCCCAGGCGAGCTATTGACAAGTAAATCCTAGACGCTCGATCTTGGTTATATTCGCTTTCGCGGCTGGCAGCAAAGTTCAGAACCATGTTTCTGTGAATAACTCTTGAACAGTAAGTCACAGACGCTCGCTCTTGGCTGCATTCGTTTCAGCTCGTGGCAGCTAGTCTAAAAAAACACTATCTTGGACTTCTCTGGATGTTTCCCAGGCGAGCTATTGGCAGCATGTTCAGAACCACTGTTTCTGAGGCTAATTCTTGAATCGTAAGTCATAGACGCTCGATCTTGGCGGCATTCGTCTCAGCGCCTGGCAATTAGTATAGAAGCACTGTTTCCCACTGTTTCTGAGGCTAATTCTTGAACCGTAAGTCATAGACGCTAGATCTTGGCGGAATTCGTCTCAGCGCCTGGCAATTAGTATAGAAGCACTGTCTTTGACTTCTCTGGATGTTTCCCAGGCGAGCTATTGACAAGTAAATCCTAGACGCTCCATCTTGGTTATTTTCGCTTTCGCGGCTGGCAGCAAAGTTCAGAACCATGTTTCTGTGAATAACTCTTGAACCGTAAGTCACTGACGCTCGCTCTTGGCTGCATTCGTTTCAGCTCGTGGCAGCCAGTCTAAAAAACACAATCTTGGACTTCTCTGGATGTTTCCCAGGCGAGCTATTGGCAGCATGTTCAGAACCACTGTTTCTGAGGCTAATTCTTGAACCGTAAGTCATAGACTCTCGATCTTGGCGGCATTCGTCTCAGCGCCTGGCAATTAGTATAGAAGCACTGTTTCCCACTGTTTCTGAGGCTAATTCTTGAACCGTAAGTCATAGACGCTAGATCTTGGCGGCTTTCCTCTCAGCGCCTGGCAATTAGTATAGAAGCACTGTCTTTGACTTCTCTGGATGTTTCCCAGGCGAGCTATTGACAAGTAAATCCTAGACGCTCGATCTTGGTTATTTTCGCTTTCGCGGCTGGCAGCAAAGTTCAGAACCATGTTTCTGTGAATAACTCTTGAACCGTAAGTCACAGACGCTCGCTCTTGGCTGCATTCGTTTCAGCTCGTGGCAGCCAGTCTAAAAAACACTATCTTGGACTTCTCTGGATGTTTCCCAGGCGAACTATTGGCAGCATGTTCAGAACCACTGTTTCTGAGGCTAATTCTTGAACCGTAAGTATTAGACGCTCCATCTTGGCGGCATTCGTCTCAGCGCCTGGCAATTAGTATAGAAGCACTGTCTTTGACTTCTCTGGATGTTTCCCAGGCGAGCTATTGACAAGTAAATCCTAGACGCTCGATCTTGGTTATTTTCGCTTTCGCGGCTGGCAGCAAAGTTCAGAACCATGTTTCTGTGAATAACTCTTGAACCGTAAGTCACAGACGCTCGCTCTTGGCTGCATTCGTTTCAGCTCGTGGCAGCCAGTCTAAAAAACACAATCTTGGACTTCTCTGGATGTTTCCCAGGCGAGCTATTGGCAGCATGTTCAGAACCACTGTTTCTGAGGCTAATTCTTGAACCGTAAGTCATAGACGCTCGATCTTGGCGGCATTCGTCTCAGCGCCTGGCAATTAGTATAGAAGCACTGTTTCCCACTGTTTCTGAGGCTAATTCTTGAACCGTAAGTCATAGACGCTAGATCTTGGCGGCATTCGTCTCAGCGCCTGGCAATTAGTATGGAAGCACTGTCTTTGACTTCTCTGGATGTTTCCCAGGCGAGCTATTGACAAGTAAATCCTAGACGCTCGATCTTGGTTATATTCGCTTTCGCGGCTGGCAGCAAAGTTCAGAACCATGTTTCTGTGAATAACTCTTGAACAGTAAGTCACAGACGCTCGCTCTTGGCTGCAGTCGTTTCAGCTCGTGGCAGCTAGTCTAAAAAAACACTATCTTGGACTTCTCTGGATGTTTCCCAGGCGAGCTATTGGCAGCATGTTCAGAACCACTGTTTCTGAGGCTAATTCTTGAACCGTAAGTCATAGACGCTCGATCTTGGCGGCATTCGTCTCAGCGCCTGGCAATTAGTATAGAAGCACTGTTTCCCACTGTTTCTGAGGCTAATTCTTGAACCGTAAGTCATAGACGCTAGATCTTGGCGGCTTTCCTCTCAGCGCCTGGCAATTAGTATAGAAGCACTGTCTTTGACTTCTCTGGATGTTTCCCAGGCGAGCTATTGACAAGTAAATCCTAGACGCTCGATCTTGGTTATTTTCGCTTTCGCGGCTGGCAGCAAAGTTCAGAACCATGTTTCTGTGAATAACTTTTGAACCGTAAGTCACAGACGCTCGCTCTTGGCTGCATTCGTTTCAGCTCGTGGCAGCCAGTCTAAAAAACACTATCTTGGACTTCTCTGGATGTTTCCCAGGCGAGCTATTGGCAGCATGTTCAGAACCACTGTTTCTGAGGCTAATTCTTGAACCATAAGTCATAGACGCTCGATCTTGGCGGCATTCGTCTCAGCGCCTGGCAATTAGTATAGAAGCACTCTTTCCCACTGTTTCTGAGGCTAATTCTTGAACCGTAAGTCATAGACGCTAGATCTTGGCGGCTTTCCTCTCAGCGCCTGGCAATTAGTATAGAAGCACTGTCTTTGACTTCTCTGGATGTTTCCCAGGCGAGCTATTGACAAGTAAATCCTAGACGCTCGATCTTGGTTATTTTCGCTTTCGCGGCTGGCAGCAAAGTTCAGAACCATGTTTCTGTGAATAACTTTTGAACCGTAAGTCACAGACGCTCGCTCTTGGCTGCATTCGTTTCAGCTCGTGGCAGCCAGTCTAAAAAACACTATCTTGGACTTCTCTGGATGTTTCCCAGGCGAGCTATTGGCAGCATGTTCAGAACCACTGTTTCTGAGGCTAATTCTTGAACCATAAGTCATAGACGCTCGATCTTGGCGGCATTCGTCTCAGCGCCTGGCAATTAGTATAGAAGCACTCTTTCCCACTGTTTCTGAGGCTAATTCTTGAACCGTAAGTCATAGACGCTAGATCTTGGCGGCTTTCCTCTCAGCGCCTGGCAATTAGTATAGAAGCACTGTCTTTGACTTCTCTGGATGTTTCCCAGGCGAGCTTTTGACAAGTAAATCCTAGACGCTCGATCTTGGTTATTTTCGCTTTCGCGGCTGGCAGCAAAGTTCAGAACCATGTTTCTGTGAATAACTTTTGAACCGTAAGTCACAGACGCTCGCTCTTGGCTGCATTCGTTTCAGCTCGTGGCAGCCAGTCTAAAAAACACAATCTTGGACTTCTCTGGATGTTTCCCAGGCGAGCTATTGGCAGCATGTTCAGAACCACTGTTTCTGAGGCTAATTCTTGAACCGTAAGTCATAGACGCTCGATCTTGGCGGCATTCGTCTCAGCGCCTGGCAATTAGTATAGAAGCACTGTTTCCCACTGTTTCTGAGGCTAATTCTTGAACCGTAAGTCATAGACGCTAGATCTTGGCGGCATTCGTCTCAGCGCCTGGCAATTAGTATAGAAGCACTGTCTTTGACTTCTCTGGATGTTTCCCAGGCGAGCTATTGACAAGTAAATCCTAGACGCTCGATCTTGGTTATTTTCGCTTTCGCGGCTGGCAGCAAAGTTCAGAACCATGTTTCTGTGAATAACTTTTGAACCGTAAGTCACAGACGCTAGCTCTTGGCTGCATTCGTTTCAGCTCGTGGCAGCCAGTCTAAAAAACACAATCTTGGACTTCTCTGGATGTTTCCCAGGCGAGCTATTGGCAGCATGTTCAGAACCACTGTTTCTGAGGCTAATTCTTGAACCGTAAGTCATAGACGCTCGCACTTGGCGGCATTCGTCTCAGCGCCTGGCAATTAGTATAAAAGCACTGTTTCCCACTGTTTCTGAGGCTAATTCTTGAACCGTAAGTCATAGACGCTAAATCTTGGCGGCATTCGTTTCAGCGCCTGGCAATTAGTATAGAAGCACTGTCTTTGACTTCTCTGGATGTTTCCCAGGCGAGCTATTGACAAGTAAATCCTAGACGCTCGATCTTGGTTATTTTCGCTTTCGCGGCTGGCAGCAAAGTTCAGAACCATGTTTCTGTGAATAACTCTTGAACCGTAAGTCACAGACGCTCGCTCTTGGCTGCATTCGTTTCAGCTCGCGGCAGCCAGTCTAAAAAACACAATCTTGGACTTCTCTGGATGTTTCCCAGGCGAGCTATTGGCAGCATGTTCAGAACCACTGTTTCTGAGGCTAATTCTTGAACCGTAAGTCATAGACGCTCGCACTTGGCGGCATTCGTCTCAGCGCCTGGCAATTAGTATAGAAGCACTGTTTCCCACTGTTTCTGAGGCTAATTCTTGAACCGTAAGTCATAGACGCTAAATCTTGGCGGCATTCGTCTCAGCGCCTGGCAATTAGTATAGAAGCACTGTCTTTGACTTCTCTGGATGTTTCCCAGGCGAGCTATTGACAAGTAAATCCTAGACGCTCGATCTTGGTTATTTTCGCTTTCGCGGCTGGCAGCAAAGTTCAGAACCATTTTTCTGTGAATAACTTTTGAACCGTAAGTCACAGACGCTCGCTCTTGGCTGCATTCGTTTCAGCTCGTGGCAGCCAGTCTAAAAAACACAATCTTGGACCTCTCTGGATGTTTCCCAGGCGAGCTATTGGCAGCATGTTCAGAACCACTGTTTCTGAGGCTAATTCTTGAACCGTAAGTCATAGACGCTCGATCTTGGCGGCATTCGTCTCAGCGCCTGGCAATTAGTATAGAAGCACTGTTTCCCACTGTTTCTGAGGCTAATTCTTGAACCGTAAGTCATAGACGCTAGATCTTGGCGGCTTTCCTCTCAGCGCCTGGCAATTAGTATGGAAGCACTGTCTTTGACTTCTCTGGATGTTTCCCAGGCGAGCTTTTCACAAGTAAATCCTAGACGCTCGATCTTGGTTATTTTCGCTTTCGCGGCTGGCAGCAAAGTTCAGAACCATGTTTCTGTGAATAACTTTTGAACCGTAAGTCACAGACGCTCGCTCTTGGCTGCATTCGTTTCAGCTCGTGGCAGCCAGTCTAAAAAACACTATCTTGGACTTCTCTGTATGTTTCCCAGGCGAGCTATTGGCAGCATGTGCAGAACCACTGTTTCTGAGGCTAATTCTTGAACCGTAAGTCATAGACGCTCGATCTTGGCGGCATTCGTCTCAGCGCCTGGCAATTAGTATAGAAGCACTGTTTCCCACTGTTTCTGAGGCTAATTCTTGAACCGTAAGTCATAGACGCTCGATCTTGGCGGCATTCGTCTCAGCGCCTGGCAATTAGTATAGAAGCACTCTTTCCCACTGTTTCTGAGGCTAATTCTTGAACCGTAAGTCATAGACGCTAGATCTTGGCGGCTTTCCTCTCAGCGCCTGGCAATTAGTATAGAAGCACTGTCTTTGACTTCTCTGGATGTTTCCCAGGCGAGCTATTGACATGTAAATCCTAGACGCTCGATCTTGGTTATTTTCGCTTTCGCGGCTGGCAGCAAAGTTCAGAACCATGTTTCTGTGAATAACTTTTGAACCGTAAGTCACAGACGCTAGCTCTTGGCTGCATTCGTTTCAGCTCGTGGCAGCCAGTCTAAAAAACACAATCTTGGACTTCTCTGGATGTTTCCCAGGCGAGCTATTGGCAGCATGTTCAGAACCACTGTTTCTGAGGCTAATTCTTGAACCGTAAGTCATAGACGCTCGCACTTGGCGGCATTCGTCTCAGCGCCTGGCAATTAGTATAAAAGCACTGTTTCCCACTGTTTCTGAGGCTAATTCTTGAACCGTAAGTCATAGACGCTAAATCTTGGCGGCATTCGTTTCAGCGCCTGGCAATTAGTATAGAAGCACTGTCTTTGACTTCTCTGGATGTTTCCCAGGCGAGCTATTGACAAGTAAATCCTAGACGCTCGATCTTGGTTATTTTCGCTTTCGCGGCTGGCAGCAAAGTTCAGAACCATGTTTCTGTGAATAACTCTTGAACCGTAAGTCACAGACGCTCGCTCTTGGCTGCATTCGTTTCAGCTCGTGGCAGCCAGTCTAAAAAACACAATCTTGGACTTCTCTGGATGTTTCCCAGGCGAGCTATTGGCAGCATGTTCAGAACCACTGTTTCTGAGGCTAATTCTTGAACCGTAAGTCATAGACGCTCGCACTTGGCGGCATTCGTCTCAGCGCCTGGCAATTAGTATAGAAGCACTGTTTCCCACTGTTTCTGAGGCTAATTCTTGAACCGTAAGTCATAGACGCTAAATCTTGGCGGCATTCGTCTCAGCGCCTGGCAATTAGTATAGAACCACTGTCTTTGACTTCTCTGGATGTTTCCCAGGCGAGCTATTGACAAGTAAATCCTAGACGCTCGATCTTGGTTATTTTCGCTTTCGCGGCTGGCAGCAAAGTTCAGAACCATTTTTCTGTGAATAACTTTTGAACCGTGTCACAGACGCTCGCTCTTGGCTGCATTCGTTTCAGCTCGTGGCAGCCAGTCTAAAAAACACAATCTTGGACCTCTCTGGATGTTTCCCAGGCGAGCTATTGGCAGCATGTTCAGAACCACTGTTTCTGAGGCTAATTCTTGAACCGTAAGTCATAGACGCTCGATCTTGGCGGCATTCGTCTCAGCGCCTGGCAATTAGTATAGAAGCACTGTTTCCCACTGTTTCTGAGGCTAATTCTTGAACCGTAAGTCATAGACGCTAGATCTTGGCGGCTTTCCTCTCAGCGCCTGGCAATTAGTATGGAAGCACTGTCTTTGACTTCTCTGGATGTTTCCCAGGCGAGCTTTTCACAAGTAAATCCTAGACGCTCGATCTTGGTTATTTTCGCTTTCGCGGCTGGCAGCAAAGTTCAGAACCATGTTTCTGTGAATAACTTTTGAACCGTAAGTCACAGACGCTCGCTCTTGGCTGCATTCGTTTCAGCTCGTGGCAGCCAGTCTAAAAAACACTATCTTGGACTTCTCTGTATGTTTCCCAGGCGAGCTATTGGCAGCATGTGCAGAACCACTGTTTCTGAGGCTAATTCTTGAACCGTAAGTCATAGACGCTCGATCTTGGCGGCATTCGTCTCAGCGCCTGGCAATTAGTATAGAAGCACTGTTTCCCACTGTTTCTGAGGCTAATTCTTGAACCGTAAGTCATAGACGCTCGATCTTGGCGGCATTCGTCTCAGCGCCTGGCAATTAGTATAGAAGCACTCTTTCCCACTGTTTCTGAGGCTAATTCTTGAACCGTAAGTCATAGACGCTAGATCTTGGCGGCTTTCCTCTCAGCGCCTGGCAATTAGTACAGAAGCACTGTCTTTGACTTCTCTGGATGTTTCCCAGGCGAGCTTTTGACAAGTAAATCCTAGACACTCGATCTTGGTTATTTTCGCTTTCGCGGCTGGCAGCAAAGTTCAGAACCATGTTTCTGTGAATAACTTTTGAACCGTAAGTCACAGACGCTCGCTCTTGGCTGCATTCGTTTCAGCTCGTGGCAGCCAGTCTAAAAAACACAATCTTGGACCTCTCTGGATGTTTCCCAGGCGAGCTATTGGCAGCATGTTCAGAACCACTGTTTCTGAGGCTAATTCTTGAACCGTAAGTCATAGACGCTCGATCTTCGCGGCATTCTTCTCAGCGCCTGGCAATTAGTATAGAAGCACTGTTTCCCACTGTTTCTGAGGCTAATTCTTGAACCGTAAGTCATAGACGCTAGATCTTGGCGGCATTCGTCTCAGAGCCTGGCAATTAGTATAGAAGCACTGTCTTTGACTTCTCTGGATGTTTCCCAGGCGAGCTATTGACAAGTAAATCCTAGACGCTCGATCTTGGTTATATTCGCTTTCGCGGCTGGCAGCAAAGTTCAGAACCATGTTTCTGTGAATAACTCTTGAACAGTAAGTCACAGACGCTCGCTCTTGGCTGCATTCGTTTCAGCTCGTGGCAGCCAGTCTAAAAAACACTATCTTGGACTTCTCTGGATGTTTCCCAGGCGAGCTATTGGCAGCATGTTCAGAACCACTGTTTCTGAGGCTAATTCTTGAATCGTAAGTCATAGACGCTCGATCTTGGCGGCATTCGTCTCAGCGCCTGGCAATTAGTATAGAAGCACTGTCTTTGACTTCTCTGGATGTTTCCCAGGCGAGCTATTGACAAGTAAATCCTAGACGCTCGATCTTGGTTATTTTCGCTTTCGCGGCTGGCAGCAAAGTTCAGAACCATGTTTCTGTGAATAACCCTTGAACCGTAAGTCACTGACGCTCGCTCTTGGCTGCATTCGTTTCAGCTCGTGGCAGCCAGTCTAAAAAACACAATCTTGGACTTCTCTGGATGTTTCCCAGGCGAGCTATTGGCAGCATGTTCAGAACCACTGTTTCTGAGGCTAATTCTTGAACCGTAAGTCATAGACGCTCGATCTTGGCGGCATTCGTCTCAGCGCCTGGCAATTAGTATAGAAGCACTGTTTCCCACTGTTTCTGAGGCTAATTCTTGAACCGTAAGTCATAGACGCTAGATCTTGGCGGCTTTCCTCTCAGCGCCTGGCAATTAGTATAGAAGCACTGTCTTTGACGTCTCTGGATGTTTCCCAGGCGAGCTTTTGACAAGTAAATCCTAGACGCTCGATCTTGGTTATTTTCGCTTTCGCGGCTGGCAGCAAAGTTCAGAACCATGTTTCTGTGAATAACTTTTGAACCGTAAGTCACAGACGCTCGCTCTTGGCTGCATTCGTTTCAGCTCGTGGCAGCCAGTCTAAAAAACACAATCTTGGACTTCTCTGGATGTTTCCCAGGCGAGCTATTGGCAGCATGTTCAGAACCACTGTTTCTGAGGCTAATTCTTGAACCGTAAGTCATAGACGCTCGCACTTGGCGGCATTCGTCTCACCGCCTGGCAATTAGTATAGAAGCACTGTTTCCCACTGTTTCTGAGGCTAATTCTTGAACCGTAAGTCATAGACGCTAGATCTTGGCGGCATTCGTCTCAGCGCCTGGCAATTAGTATAGAAGCACTGTCTTTGACTTCTCTGGATGTTTCCCAGGCGAGCTATTGACAAGTAAATCCTAGACGCTCGATCTTGGTTATTTTCGCTTTCGCGGCTGGCAGCAAAGTTCAGAACCATGTTTCTGTGAATAACTTTTGAACCGTAAGTCACAGACGCTCGCTCTTGGCTGCATTCGTTTCAGCTCGTGGCAGCCAGTCTAAGAAACACAATCTTGGACTTCTCTGGATGTTTCCCAGGCGAGCTATTGGCAGCATGTTCAGAACCACTGTTTCTTAGGCTAATTCTTGAACCGTAAGTCATAGACGCTCGATCTTGGCGGCATTCGTCTCAGCGCCTGGCAATTAGTATAGAAGCACTATTTCCCACTGTTTCTGAGGCTAATTCTTGAACCGTAAGTCATAGACGCTAGATCTTGGCGGTATTCGTCTCAGCGCCTGGCAATTAGTATAGAAGCACTGTTTCCCACTGTTTCTGAGGCTAATTCTTGAACCGTAAGTCATAGACGCTAAATCTTGGCGGCATTCGTTTCAGCGCCTGGCAATTAGTATAGAAGCACTGTCTTTGACTTCTCTGGATGTTTCCCAGGCGAGCTATTGACAAGTAAATCCTAGACGCTCGATCTTGGTTATTTTCGCTTTCGCGGCTGGCAGCAAAGTTCAGAACCATGTTTCTGTGAATAACTCTTGAACCGTAAGTCACAGACGCTCGCTCTTGGCTGCATTCGTTTCAGCTCGTGGCAGCCAGTCTAAAAAACACAATCTTGGACTTCTCTGGATGTTTCCCAGGCGAGCTATTGGCAGCATGTTCAGAACCACTGTTTCTGAGGCTAATTCTTGAACCGTAAGTCATAGACGCTCGCACTTGGCGGCATTCGTCTCAGCGCCTGGCAATTAGTATAGAAGCACTGTTTCCCACTGTTTCTGAGGCTAATTCTTGAACCGTAAGTCATAGACGCTAGATCTTGGCGGCATTCGTCTCAGCGCCTGGCAATTAGTATAGAAGCACTGTCTTTGACTTCTCTGGATGTTTCCCAGGCGAGCTATTGACAAGTAAATCCTAGACGCTCGATCTTGGTTATTTTCGCTTTCGCGGCTGGCAGCAAAGTTCAGAACCATGTTTCTGTGAATAACTTTTGAACCGTAAGTCACAGACGCTAGCTCTTGGCTGCATTCGTTTCAGCTCGTGGCAGCCAGTCTAAAAAACACAATCTTGGACTTCTCTGGATGTTTCCCAGGCGAGCTATTGGCAGCATGTTCAGAACCACTGTTTCTGAGGCTAATTCTTGAACCGTAAGTCATAGACGCTCGCACTTGGCGGCATTCGTCTCAGCACCTGGCAATTAGTATAAAAGCACTGTTTCCCACTGTTTCTGAGGCTAATTCTTGAACCGTAAGTCATAGACGCTAAATCTTGGCGGCATTCGTTTCAGCGCCTGGCAATTAGTATAGAAGCACTGTCTTTGACTTCTCTGGATGTTTCCCAGGCGAGCTATTGACAAGTAAATCCTAGACGCTCGATCTTGGTTATTTTCGCTTTCGCGGCTGGCAGCAAAGTTCAGAACCATGTTTCTGTGAATAACTCTTGAACCGTAAGTCACAGACGCTCGCTCTTGGCTGCATTCGTTTCAGCTCGTGGCAGCCAGTCTAAAAAACACAATCTTGGACTTCTCTGGATGTTTCCTAGGCGAGCTATTGGCAGCATGTTCAGAACCACTGTTTCTGAGGCTAATTCTTGAACCGTAAATCATAGACGCTCGCACTTGGCGGCATTCGTCTCAGCGCCTGGCAATTAGTATAGAAGCACTGTTTCCCACTGTTTCTGAGGCTAATTCTTGAACCGTAAGTCATAGACTCTAAATCTTGGCGGCATTCGTCTCAGCGCCTGGCAATTAGTATGGAAGCACTGTCTTTGACTTCTCTGGATGTTTCCCAGGCGAGCTATTGACAAGTAAATCCTAGACGCTCGATCTTGGTTATTTTCGCTTTCGCGGCTGGCAGCAAAGTTCAGAACCATGTTTCTGTGAATAACTCTTGAACCGTAAGTCACAGACGCTCGCTCTTGGCTGCATTCGTTTCAGCTCGTGGCAGCCAGTCTAAAAAACACAATCTTGGACTTCTCTGGATGTTTCCCAGGCGAGCTATTGGCAGCATGTTCAGAACCACTGTTTCTGAGGCTAATTCTTGAACCGTAAGTCATAGACGCTCGCACTTGGCGGCATTCGTCTCAGCGCCTGGCAATTAGTATAGAAGCACTGTTTCCCACTGTTTCTGAGGCTAATTCTTGAACCGTAAGTCATAGACGCTAAATCTTGGCGGCATTCGTTTCAGCGCCTGGCAATTAGTATAGAAGCACTGTCTTTGAGTTCTCTGGATGTTTCCCAGGCGAGCTATTGACAAGTAAATCCTAGACGCTCGATCTTGGTTATTTTCGCTTTCGCGGCTGGCAGCAAAGTTCAGAACCATGTTTCTGTGAATAACTTTTGAACCGTAAGTCACAGACGCTAGCTCTTGGCTGCATTCGTTTCAGCTCGTGGCAGCCAGTCTAAAAAACACAATCTTGGACTTCTCTGGATGTTTCCCAGGCGAGCTATTGGCAGCATGTTCAGAACCACTGTTTCTGAGGCTAATTCTTGAACCGTAAGTCATAGACGCTCGCACTTGGCGGCATTCGTCTCAGCGCCTGGCAATTAGTATAAAAGCACTGTTTCCCACTGTTTCTGAGGCTAATTCTTGAACCGTAAGTCATAGACTCTAAATCTTGGCGGCATTCGTCTCAGCGCCTGGCAATTAGTATGGAAGCACTGTCTTTGACTTCTCTGGATGTTTCCCAGGCGAGCTATTGACAAGTAAATCCTAGACGCTCGATCTTGGTTATTTTCGCTTTCGCGGCTGGCAGCAAAGTTCAGAACCATGTTTCTGTGAATAACTCTTGAACCGTAAGTCACAGACGCTCGCTCTTGGCTGCATTCGTTTCAGCTCGTGGCAGCCAGTCTAAAAAACACAATCTTGGACTTCTCTGGATGTTTCCCAGGCGAGCTATTGGCAGCATGTTCAGAACCACTGTTTCTGAGGCTAATTCTTGAACCGTAAGTCATAGACGCTCGCACTTGGCGGCATTCGTCTCAGCACCTGGCAATTAGTATAAAAGCACTGTTTCCCACTGTTTCTGAGGCTAATTCTTGAACCGTAAGTCATAGACGCTAAATCTTGGCGGCATTCGTTTCAGCGCCTGGCAATTAGTATAGAAGCACTGTCTTTGACTTCTCTGGATGTTTCCCAGGCGAGCTATTGACAAGTAAATCCTAGACGCTCGATCTTGGTTATTTTCGCTTTCGCGGCTGGCAGCAAAGTTCAGAACCATGTTTCTGTGAATAACTCTTGAACCGTAAGTCACAGACGCTCGCTCTTGGCTGCATTCGTTTCAGCTCGTGGCAGCCAGTCTAAAAAACACAATCTTGGACTTCTCTGGATGTTTCCTAGGCGAGCTATTGGCAGCATGTTCAGAACCACTGTTTCTGAGGCTAATTCTTGAACCGTAAATCATAGACGCTCGCACTTGGCGGCATTCGTCTCAGCGCCTGGCAATTAGTATAGAAGCACTGTTTCCCACTGTTTCTGAGGCTAATTCTTGAACCGTAAGTCATAGACTCTAAATCTTGGCGGCATTCGTCTCAGCGCCTGGCAATTAGTATGGAAGCACTGTCTTTGACTTCTCTGGATGTTTCCCAGGCGAGCTATTGACAAGTAAATCCTAGACGCTCGATCTTGGTTATTTTCGCTTTCGCGGCTGGCAGCAAAGTTCAGAACCATGTTTCTGTGAATAACTCTTGAACCGTAAGTCACAGACGCTCGCTCTTGGCTGCATTCGTTTCAGCTCGTGGCAGCCAGTCTAAAAAACACAATCTTGGACTTCTCTGGATGTTTCCCAGGCGAGCTATTGGCAGCATGTTCAGAACCACTGTTTCTGAGGCTAATTCTTGAACCGTAAGTCATAGACGCTCGCACTTGGCGGCATTCGTCTCAGCGCCTGGCAATTAGTATAAAAGCACTGTTTCCCACTGTTTCTGAGGCTAATTCTTGAACCGTAAGTCATAGACGCTAAATCTTGGCGGCATTCGTTTCAGCGCCTGGCAATTAGTATAGAAGCACTGTCTTTGACTTCTCTGGATGTTTCCCAGGCGAGCTATTGACAAGTAAATCCTAGACGCTCGATCTTGGTTATTTTCGCTTTCGCGGCTGGCAGCAAAGTTCAGAACCATGTTTCTGTGAATAACTCTTGAACCGTAAGTCACAGACGCTCGCTCTTGGCTGCATTCGTTTCAGCTCGTGGCAGCCAGTCTAAAAAACACAATCTTGGACTTCTCTGGATGTTTCCTAGGCGAGCTATTGGCAGCATGTTCAGAACCACTGTTTCTGAGGCTAATTCTTGAACCGTAAATCATAGACGCTCGCACTTGGCGGCATTCGTCTCAGCGCCTGGCAATTAGTATAGAAGCACTGTTTCCCACTGTTTCTGAGGCTAATTCTTGAACCGTAAGTCATAGACTCTAAATCTTGGCGGCATTCGTCTCAGCGCCTGGCAATTAGTATGGAAGCACTGTCTTTGACTTCTCTGGATGTTTCCCAGGCGAGCTATTGACAAGTAAATCCTAGACGCTCGATCTTGGTTATTTTCGCTTTCGCGGCTGGCAGCAAAGTTCAGAACCATGTTTCTGTGAATAACTCTTGAACCGTAAGTCACAGACGCTCGCTCTTGGCTGCATTCGTTTCAGCTCGTGGCAGCCAGTCTAAAAAACACAATCTTGGACTTCTCTGGATGTTTCCCAGGCGAGCTATTGGCAGCATGTTCAGAACCACTGTTTCTGAGGCTAATTCTTGAACCGTAAATCATAGACGCTCGCACTTGGCGGCATTCGTCTCAGCGCCTGGCAATTAGTATAGAAGCACTGTTTCCCACTGTTTCTGAGGCTAATTCTTGAACCGTAAGTCATAGACGCTAAATCTTGGCGCCATTCGTCTCAGCGCCTGGCAATTAGTATAGAAGCACTGTCTTTGACTTCTCTGGATGTTTCCCAGGCGAGCTATTGACAAGTAAATCCTAGACGCTCGATCTTGGTTATTTTCGCTTTCGCGGCTGGAAGCAAAGTTCAGAACCATGTTTCTGTGAATAACTCTTGAACCGTAAGTCACAGACGCTCGCTCTTGGCTGCATTCGTTTCAGCTCGTGGCAGCCAGTCTAAAAAACACAATCTTGGACTTCTCTGGATGTTTCCCAGGCGAGCTATTGGCAGCATGTTCAGAACCACTGTTTCTGAGGCTAATTCTTGAACCGTGTCATAGACGCTCGATCTTGGCGGCATTCGTCTCAGCGCCTGGCAATTAGTATAGAAGCACTGTTTCCCACTGTTTCTGAGGCTAATTCTTGAACCGTAAGTCATAGACGCTAGATCTTGGCGGCATTCGTCTCAGAGCCTGGCAATTAGTATAGAAGCACTGTCTTTGACTTCTCTGGATGTTTCCCAGGCGAGCTATTGACAAGTAAATCCTAGACGCTCGATCTTGGTTATATTCGCTTTCGCGGCTGGCAGCAAAGTTCAGAACCATGTTTCTGTGAATAACTCTTGAACAGTAAGTCACAGACGCTCGCTCTTGGCTGCATTCGTTTCAGCTCGTGGCAGCCAGTCTAAAAAACACTATCTTGGACTTCTCTGGATGTTTCCCAGGCGAGCTATTGGCAGCATGTTCAGAACCACTGTTTCTGAGGCTAATTCTTGAATCGTAAGTCATAGACGCTCGATCTTGGCGGCATTCGTCTCAGCGCCTGGCAATTAGTATAGAAGCACTGTCTTTGACTTCTCTGGATGTTTCCCAGGCGAGCTATTGACAAGTAAATCCTAGACGCTCGATCTTGGTTATTTTCGCTTTCGCGGCTGGCAGCAAAGTTCAGAACCATGTTTCTGTGAATAACTCTTGAACCGTAAGTCACTGACGCTCGCTCTTGGCTGCATTCGTTTCAGCTCGTGGCAGCCAGTCTAAAAAACACAATCTTGGACTTCTCTGGATGTTTCCCAGGCGAGCTATTGGCAGCATGTTCAGAACCACTGTTTCTGAGGCTAATTCTTGAACCGTAAGTCATAGACGCTCGATCTTGGCGGCATTCGTCTCAGCGCCTGGCAATTAGTATAGAAGCACTGTTTCCCACTGTTTCTGAGGCTAATTCTTGAACCGTAAGTCATAGACGCTAGATCTTGGCGGCTTTCCTCTCAGCGCCTGGCAATTAGTATAGAAGCACTGTCTTTGACTTCTCTGGATGTTTCCCAGGCGAGCTTTTGACAAGTAAATCCTAGACGCTCGATCTTGGTTATTTTCGCTTTCGCGGCTGGCAGCAAAGTTCAGAACCATGTTTCTGTGAATAACTTTTGAACCGTAAGTCACAGACGCTCGCTCTTGGCTGCATTCGTTTCAGCTCGTGGCAGCCAGTCTAAAAAACACAATCTTGGACTTCTCTGGATGTTTCCCAGGCGAGCTATTGGCAGCATGTTCAGAACCACTGTTTCTGAGGCTAATTCTTGAACCGTAAGTCATAGACGCTCGCACTTGGCGGCATTCGTCTCAGCGCCTGGCAATTAGTATAGAAGCACTGTTTCCCACTGTTTCTGAGGCTAATTCTTGAACCGTAAGTCATAGACGCTAGATCTTGGCGGCATTCGTCTCAGCGCCTGGCAATTAGTATGGAAGCACTGTCTTTGACTTCTCTGGATGTTTCCCAGGCGAGCTATTGACAAGTAAATCCTAGACGCTCGATCTTGGTTATTTTCGCTTTCGCGGCTGGCAGCAAAGTTCAGAACCATGTTTCTGTGAATAACTTTTGAACCGTAAGTCACAGACGCTCGCTCTTGGCTGCATTCGTTTCAGCTCGTGGCAGCCAGTCTAAGAAACACAATCTTGGACTTCTCTGGATGTTTCCCAGGCGAGCTATTGGCAGCATGTTCAGAACCACTGTTTCTTAGGCTAATTCTTGAACCGTAAGTCATAGACGCTCGATCTTGGCGGCATTCGTCTCAGCGCCTGGCAATTAGTATAGAAGCACTATTTCCCACTGTTTCTGAGGCTAATTCTTGAACCGTAGGGCATAAAAGGTGGACAGAGTGGGATTGGCATCATACATCCTCTTAAACTCGTCCGTGGAGATATCCTTCAGGCTGATCCTGATCTTGCTAAGGTCATTTCGAATACACCTAATATAACCTATCGCAGGGGAAAAAATCTAAGAGAATACCTTGTGCACAGTCATTTTTCCAAACCATCCTTTGCAAAAAGCACTTGGCTGCCTCCTCCCACTAAAGGCTCTCATCCATGTGGCAGATGCTCGTTTTGCCCTCTGATGCCAACCACTAAGTCCTTTATCAATCCCGTTGATGGTAAATCTTATACCATTAGACAATTTATCAACTGCCAAAGCAGTGGAGTTGTTTATGCTATACAATGCCCCTGTCCGAAATTATATGTAGGTAAAACCATACAGCAACTACGAAGACGTATTTCAAAACATTTGAGTACAGTTGTTAATGATGAGGACACTCCACTCGCCAGACACATCAGATCCATACATGATGGTAATACCAAGAATCTCCAAATTTGGGGTATCACCCAACTACAATTGGGACCCAGAGCTGGTAATCTTGATAGGAAATTACTTCAAGAAGAGGCCCGTTGGATCCATAGGTTGAGCTCATTGAGTCCCCTTGGTCTTAATGAAGGCTTCACTTACACAGCTTTTATTCAATAGGTACTATACCTTCTATTTAATATTTACTTCAGTCTTGGATAATTTTCTTCAGATCGCCACTTTACACATTTCTATTTATATGTGTGATTCTACAGTTTAAAAATACTGATACTTATGAATTAATACTCTGACAACTTGGACATTTCTCTTAAATAAATTTATTTACTTATTTATACGGCGTATTTTATATGCTACTAAGCCTTATGTATTATTTATAATGTTCCGTTTCTCAACTTTAGCTATTCTTATTATTTCATGTTTAATCTTATTTTCACTATCATCTGATTTTATTTTTATTTTTAGCACCATTACCATTCAAAAATTTCTTTTACATCGAAATGACTTTTCGCTTATGTCAGCAAAAAATCCCTTGTATTTCTTTCAGGACCATATATTTATAATACACGATACTTTATTCCCCCTTTCCCCCCCCCCCCTTCCCCTTATTTTCATATATTCACTTCATGTCCTCACTCTAGCCACCACATCCCTTATTCCCTAGCACCACATATTTTCATCACTTCCCTAGCATATACCATATATCATGGTTCTCCCTCCTTCTCCCCTTCCTCTCACTATGTTTATTTTTCACCCTAGCCACTTTTCTGTCATGTTTATACATACATGATAGTCATGTCTTACTCACACCTTTAACGTTTTTTAATATTCGTTAGCGTTCACAGTTCTAATACTCTCAATCTTTCACATTCCCACTTTTAACTACTCTTATTTACTATATGGTCCCTCTTATACATCTCCTAGACATATAGGGAATGTACCCTCTCGCTTACCTTTTGCTAAATGCTCCGCTGACAATCAGTATTTACATCTCTATCTTCTAAGTGTGGTGACATGCGCAGTCGCGTCTTCCCCACACTTAGTTTAATTTCTCCTTCATCGCATTCTAACATAAATCACGCAGGCGCGCCTGCCCCTGCGTGATTGGTGCATTCTTTTCTAACTATTGTATGGCTGACTTGGATGTCAGTCATACACATCACGGCCAGACTGTGTTGACTTCTCCAATTGGCCCCTTATTGGCCACGCCCACTGTCATGGCGGCCCGAGGGCTTAAGAGGGACGGACTTTTCACGCACCGTTAGATGCCCCATTTGAACCCCTGAAGACGCTGCGTATGCAGCGAAACATGTCGGGGGGGCCTCCATAATATTTTTAACCTCAGAGTCTCCACTGATTAAGATACATACGCTACTCAATTGTGTCGCCCGGTGTTCTGCAGACGCCGCAGGAGACACAAAGGCAGACAGTTTACCTTACACACTGTTTGTATCTGATCGATACAAATCCACCTGTCAGTGAACTCTGGCTAAATTTTAGATTTTGATTCTTGTCTTTGTTCTAATTATATTTAATCCTAACTAATAAAAGTTATATTTTATTTACATATACACCACATATTCTTATAGCTTGACTGGAAACAAAGGCATCCATTTTGCTTCATTGCAAATTTGTATATATTTTTTGTGACAATTTAATGCCTGCCAGCCTGCTGGGTCTCTTCTCATTCATACCTGCCAGATCATTTTGGGTTAATCACCCTTTTCTGACCCACCCCTCACTGAGGATTTAATCATATTTTGTGTAAAAAATCCCCATTTAACTAACTGAACTGGGGATGGCGAGTTTCCTATCTCAAAAATTACACTCTGGTGATTTTTCTGCCGAAGTGGCCAGTGTCTTTTCCATTGACAACTTACCTTTCCACCACCTTGATGTAAATACTGCTTTCAAGGACCTTCAGAAAACATATAAACAATACGTAAGATCCTATTGGGAGATTGCTAGCCTAGATACATATGTTCAACAAAAAATTGTTTACAGGGGGCTACGCATCAATATTATACCTAATGCACTTCGCAATGACAGTATTTTTCTTAAGGGTTGGGAAGACCTATTGACGGATAATTCCTTGCGTATGTTACAATACCTTCTTGACTTTGAAAAACGTGCTTTTGAAACCATTAAGCTGCAGCTCTCCAAAGAGATTGAGGATATAAAAATTTTTGGTACAACACCTGAGTTTAATGATTGTGAAATTAAGTTACAGAGGAATATTGAAAATTTGCAAAGGGATATAAAAGAGCGTAAACATCGCAAATATATACGTGATCGTAAAGATTTTGAAACAGGACAAGCATATACGTTTTGCAGACATATCCCTACTGGTACCTATAGAGAGGCTAGATCTACAGACTATTCTGAGTCTGACGTCTCCGGTACTGACGATTCTAGATCCTCTTTTGATGATAAAAGATTAGGGACTAAGCGTAAAACCAATAATAAGAGATTTAACCCCCCTAAAAGGACTTTTTTGTCATCAAAGGGAAATAGACAAACATGTCCTGGTCCAATAGGACAAGAGAATACATTAAGAGCACCTGCCCTGGCGCCCTCCTCTACTTCCTCCTTTGCTTTACCTACCATGTTCACTACCAGTGCTCTTGCTGCACCCCTGACAGCGGGAAAGAACATGGGTACATTGGGGACAAATATGTCTACATCAAGCGGGATAGGGAGGACATCAGCTGCCTTACATACCCCTTCTCCTTTTTTAGGACCACCCAACATGAACTGGAGCCAGACAAACTAAATTACCCTGACTCCACTATTCCAACTACATGTGAAGGTGGTATGCAAATCTATAATCTTTCATCCTGTAGATTAAATCCTCACCAAATGACACTTTTACAGAAGGGTCTTTCATATACCCCTACTCCTGGATTTAACGAATTTAATTGGACTAAAGATGTGAATCTATTTGCACGAAAATTGGCCTTGCATAAATTATTTGGGACTAACTCCTCCTCTATCTCGTCATCTACCTTTAATGAGCTGAGAACTTTGACTGATTTAGAGGCACTCCTTGATGAGAATGAATTTGGAGCCACTGCAGCCACTGGCCCCTTTTCATCCTTGCGACCGAAGTCACGCATGACACCACCCTTTTCCCAATATGGTCATATAGACATTTTTGTCAAAATGGTTAGTGCTGACTTACAGAAATTAAAATCTAATAAATCTAAAGTTTTAGGTAACCTTAGCAAGATGGAGCAGGCTGCTTTGGCTCAACTCAACAAGAATGAATCCATTGTCATAAAGCCATCGGACAAAGGGGGCAACATCGTCATTTTGGATAGGGCGGACTATATCAATATGGTCCATAGACTCCTGGACGATGGATCTACTTATACCATCCTCAAAAAGAATCCCACTGAAGCTTTTCTTAGAGAGTTACATTCCCTCTTGACTCAAGCGAAGTCCCAGGATCTAATCTCCACGGACGAGTTTAAGAGGATGTATGATGCCAATCCCACTCTGTCCACCTTTTATGCCCTACCCAAGGTCCACAAAATGACTCGTCCGATACCAGGTAGGCCTATCGTCTCAGGTAACGATAATCTTACACAGGGGATCAGCTCATATGTTGACGAGATGCTTGCACCTTTTGTCTCTACCTTACCTTCATATCTTAGAGACACTAAGGACGTTGTCACGAGGATCCAGGGAATTTCAGTAACACCTTCTACCCTAATAGCCAGCATTGACGTTGAGTCTCTATATACAAACATTAGACATGATTTGGGTTTAATTGCGGTCCAACATTTTTTGAGCACTAAGGGTATTCAGTTTAAAGCACATAATGCACTTATTATTTCTTTACTCCAATTTCTCTTATCTCACAATTATTTCATTTTTGATGGCAAATTTTATCAGCAAATTAAAGGCACGGCTATGGGCACAGTATGTGCACCCACATATGCCAACCTTTTCCTAGGTTGGTGGGAAGATACTTGTGTCTTCATTGATAATCTGTCTCATTTTACCTGCCACATCACATTTTGGGGCAGGTATATTGATGACATTCTCATAATTTGGGATGGGGATAAAGCACTTTTTCGTGAATTCATGGAGATTCTCAACGTCAATGACATAGGCATGAAATTTACATCTGAAATACATGAACAAGAAATTAATTTTCTTGACCTGAGGATTTCCCTGGATCCTGGTGGCAGTGTCCTTACCGACATCTATCGTAAGACCACCGCCACAAATAACTTCCTACATTGGGAAAGTTACCATCCTCCTGCTCTGAAAAGGGGAATACCGATAGGACAGTACCTCAGAGCTAAGCGTAATTGCTCTGAAGAGGTGTCGTTTCAACTAGAATGTGATAAACTATATCATAAATTTCGCGCAAGGGGTTATCCCAAGAAATTCTTACATAGGGCTTATGCGAGGGCTCGAGCGACCACTAGAGAGGAGCTACTTCATGGAAGGAAGAAAGCTAAAGATATCTCCATCATCAGATGTATAGGGAACTTTGACGTGTGCTCCCCACAGATCTACAAGATACTCCAAAGGCACTGGCCTATCCTTCAGGCTGATCCTGATCTTGCTAAGGTCATTTCGAATACACCTAATATAACCTATCGCAGGGGAAAAAATCTAAGAGAATACCTTGTGCACAGTCATTTTTCCAAACCATCCTTTGCAAAAAGCACTTGGCTGCCTCCTCCCACTAAAGGCTCTCATCCATGTGGCAGATGCTCGTTTTGCCCTCTGATGCCAACCACTAAGTCCTTTATCAATCCCGTTGATGGTAAATCTTATACCATTAGACAATTTATCAACTGCCAAAGCAGTGGAGTTGTTTATGCTATACAATGCCCCTGTCCGAAATTATATGTAGGTAAAACCATACAGCAACTACGAAGACGTATTTCAAAACATTTGAGTACAGTTGTTAATGATGAGGACACTCCACTCGCCAGACACATCAGATCCATACATGATGGTAATACCAAGAATCTCCAAATTTGGGGTATCACCCAACTACAATTGGGACCCAGAGCTGGTAATCTTGATAGGAAATTACTTCAAGAAGAGGCCCGTTGGATCCATAGGTTGAGCTCATTGAGTCCCCTTGGTCTTAATGAAGGCTTCACTTACACAGCTTTTCTTCAATAGGTACTATACCTTCTATTTAATATTTACTTCAGTCTTGGATAATTTTCTTCAGATCGCCACTTTACACATTTCTATTTATATGTGTGATTCTACAGTTTAAAAATACTGATACTTATGAATTAATACTCTGACAACTTGGACATTTCTCTTAAATAAATTTATTTACTTATTTATACGGCGTATTTTATATGCTACTAAGCCTTATGTATTATTTATAATGTTCCGTTTCTCAACTTTAGCTATTCTTATTATTTCATGTTTAATCTTATTTTCACTATCATCTGATTTTATTTTTATTTTTAGCACCATTACCATTCAAAAATTTCTTTTACATCGAAATGACTTTTCGCTTATGTCAGCAAAAAATCCCTTGTATTTCTTTCAGGACCATATATTTATAATACACGATACTTTATTCCCCCTTTCCCCCCCCCCTTCCCCTTATTTTCATATATTCACTTCATGTCCTCACTCTAGCCACCACATCCCTTATTCCCTAGCACCACATATTTTCATCACTTCCCTAGCATATACCATATATCATGGTTCTCCCTCCTTCTCCCCTTCCTCTCACTATGTTTATTTTTCACCCTAGCCACTTTTCTGTCATGTTTATACATACATGATAGTTATGTCTTACTCACACCTTTAACGTTTTTTAATATTCGTTAGCGTTCACAGTTCTAATACTCTCAATCTTTCACATTCCCACTTTTAACTACTCTTATTTACTATATGGTCCCTCTTATACATCTCCTAGACATATAGGGAATGTACCCTCTCGCTTACCTTTTGCTAAATGCTCCGCTGACAATCAGTATTTACATCCCACTGTTTCTGAGGCTAATTCTTGAACCGTAAGTCATAGACGCTAGATCTTGGCGGCATTCGTCTCAGCGCCTGGCAATTAGTATAGAAGCACTGTCTTTGACTTCTCTGGATGTTTCCCAGGCGAGCTATTGACAAGTAAATCCTAGACGCTCGATCTTGGTTATTTTCGCTTTCGCGGCTGGCAGCAAAGTTCAGAACCATGTTTCTGTGAATAACTCTTGAACCGTAAGTCACAGACGCTCGCTCTTGGCTGCATTCGTTTCAGCTCGTGGCAGCCAGTCTAAAAAACACAATCTTGGACTTCTCTGGATGTTTCCCAGGCGAGCTATTGGCAGCATGTTCAGAACCACTGTTTCTGAGGCTAATTCTTGAACCGTAAGTCATAGACGCTCGCACTTGGCGGCATTCGTCTCAGCGCCTGGCAATTAGTATAGAAGCACTGTTTCCCACTGTTTCTGAGGCTAATTCTTGAACCGTAAGTCATAGACGCTAGATCTTGGCGGCATTCGTCTCAGCGCCTGGCAATTAGTATAGAAGCACTGTCTTTGACTTCTCTGGATGTTTCCCAGGCGAGCTATTGACAAGTAAATCCTAGACGCTCGATCTTGGTTATTTTCGCTTTCGCGGCTGGCAGCAAAGTTCAGAACCATGTTTCTGTGAATAACTTTTGAACCGTAAGTCACAGACGCTAGCTCTTGGCTGCATTCGTTTCAGCTCGTGGCAGCCAGTCTAAAAAACACAATCTTGGACTTCTCTGGATGTTTCCCAGGCGAGCTATTGGCAGCATGTTCAGAACCACTGTTTCTGAGGCTAATTCTTGAACCGTAAGTCATAGACGCTCGCACTTGGCGGCATTCGTCTCAGCGCCTGGCAATTAGTATAAAAGCACTGTTTCCCACTGTTTCTGAGGCTAATTCTTGAACCGTAAGTCATAGACGCTAAATCTTGGCGGCATTCGTTTCAGCGCCTGGCAATTAGTATAGAAGCACTGTCTTTGACTTCTCTGGATGTTTCCCAGGCGAGCTATTGACAAGTAAATCCTAGACGCTCGATCTTGGTTATTTTCGCTTTCGCGGCTGGCAGCAAAGTTCAGAACCATGTTTCTGTGAATAACTTTTGAACCGTTAGTCACAGACGCTAGCTCTTGGCTGCATTCGTTTCAGCTCGTGGCAGCCAGTCTAAAAAACACAATCTTGGACTTCTCTGGATGTTTCCCAGGCGAGCTATTGGCAGCATGTTCAGAACCACTGTTTCTGAGGCTAATTCTTGAACCGTAAGTCATAGACGCTCGCACTTGGCGGCATTCGTCTCAGCGCCTGGCAATTAGTATAAAAGCACTGTTTCCCACTGTTTCTGAGGCTAATTCTTGAACCGTAAGTCATAGATGCTAAATCTTGGCGGCATTCGTTTCAGCGCCTGGCAATTAGTATAGAAGCACTGTCTTTGACTTCTCTGGATGTTTCCCAGGCGAGCTATTGACAAGTAAATCCTAGACGCTCGATCTTGGTTATTTTCGCTTTCGCGGCTGGCAGCAAAGTTCAGAACCATGTTTCTGTGAATAACTCTTGAACCGTAAGTCACAGACGCTCGCTCTTGGCTGCATTCGTTTCAGCTCGTGGCAGCCAGTCTAAAAAACACAATCTTGGACTTCTCTGGATGTTTCCCAGGCGAGCTATTGGCAGCATGTTCAGAACCACTGTTTCTGAGGCTAATTCTTGAACCGTAAATCATAGACGCTCGCACTTGGCGGCATTCGTCTCAGCGCCTGGCAATTAGTATAGAAGCACTGTTTCCCACTGTTTCTGAGGCTAATTCTTGAACCGTAAGTCATAGACGCTAAATCTTGGCGGCATTCGTCTCAGCGCCTGGCAATTAGTATAGAAGCACTGTCTTTGACTTCTCTGGATGTTTCCCAGGCGAGCTATTGACAAGTAAATCCTAGACGCTCGATCTTGGTTATTTTCGCTTTCGCGGCTGGCAGCAAAGTTCAGAACCATGTTTCTGTGAATAACTCTTGAACCGTAAGTCACAGACGCTCGCTCTTGGCTGCATTCGTTTCAGCTCGTGGCAGCCAGTCTAAAAAACACAATCTTGGACTTCTCTGGATGTTTCCCAGGCGAGCTATTGGCAGCATGTTCAGAACCACTGTTTCTGAGGCTAATTCTTGAACCGTAAGTCATAGACGCTCGATCTTGGCGGCATTCGTCTCAGCGCCTGGCAATTAGTATAGAAGCACTGTTTCCCACTGTTTCTGAGGCTAATTCTTGAACCGTAAGTCATAGACGCTAGATCTTGGCGGCATTCGTCTCAGCGCCTGGCAATTAGTATAGAAGCACTATTTCCCACTGTTTCTGAGGCTAATTCTTGAACCGTAAGTCATAGACGCTAGATCTTGGCGGCATTCGTCTCAGCGCCTGGCAATTAGTATAGAAGCACTGTCTTTGACTTCTCTGGATGTTTCCCAGGCGAGCTATTGGCAGCATGTTCAGAACCAGTGTTTCTGAGGCTAATTCTTGAACCGTAAGTCATAGACGCTCGCACTTGGCGGCATTCGTCTCAGCGCCTGGCAATTAGTATAGAAGCACTGTCTTTGACTTCTCTGGATGTTTCCCAGGCGAGCTATTGACAAGTAAATCCTAGACGCTCGATCTTGGTTATTTTCGCTTTCGCGGCTGGCAGCAAAGTTCAGAACCATGTTTCTGTGAATAACTTTTGAACCGTAAGTCACAGACGCTCGCTCTTGGCTGCATTCGTTTCAGCTCGTGGCAGCCAGTCTAAAAAACACAATCTTGGACCTCTCTGGATGTTTCCCAGACGAGCTATTGGCAGCATGTTCAGAACCACTGTTTCTGAGGCTAATTCTTGAACCGTAAGTCATAGACGCTCGATCTTGGCGGCATTCGTCTCAGCGCCTGGCAATTAGTATAGAAGCACTGTTTCCCACTGTTTCTGAGGCTAATTCTTGAACTGTAAGTCATAGACGCTAGATCTTGGCGGCTTTCCTCTCAGCGCCTGGCAATTAGTATAGAAGCACTGTCTTTGACTTCTCTGGATGTTTCCCAGGCGAGCTATTGACAAGTAAATCCTAGACGCTCGATCTTGGTTATTTTCGCTTTCGCGGCTGGCAGCAAAGTTCAGAACCATGTTTCTGTGAATAACTCTTGAACCGTAAGTCACAGACGCTCGCTCTTGGCGGCATTCGTCTCAGCGCCTGGCAATTAGTATAGAAGCACTGTCTTTGACTTCTCTGGATGTTTCCCAGGCGAGCTATTGGCAGCATGTTCAGAACCACTGTTTCTGAGGCTAATTCTTGAACCATAAGTCATAGACGCTCGATCTTGGCGGCATTCGTCTCAGCGCCTGGCAATTAGTATAGAAGCACTCTTTCCCACTGTTTCTGAGGCTAATTCTTGAACCGTAAGTCAGACGCTAGATCTTGGCGGCTTTCCTCTCAGCGCCCGGCAATTAGTATAGAAGCACTGTCTTTGACTTCTCTGGATGTTTCCCAGGCGAGCTTTTCACAAGTAAATCCTAGACGCTCGATCTTGGTTATTTTCGCTTTCGCGGCTGGCAGCAAAGTTCAGAACCATGTTTCTGTGAATAACTTTTGAACCGTAAGTCACAGACGCTCGCTCTTGGCTGCATTCGTTTCAGCTCGTGGCAGCCAGTCTAAAAAACACAATCTTGGACTTCTCTGGATGTTTCCCAGGCGAGCTATTGGCAGCATGTTCAGAACCACTGTTTCTGAGGCTAATTCTTGAACCGTAAGTCATAGACGCTCGCACTTGGCGGCATTCGTCTCAGCGCCTGGCAATTAGTATAGAAGCACTGTTTCCCACTGTTTCTGAGGCTAATTCTTGAACCGTAAGTCGTAGACGCTAGATCTTGGCGGCATTCGTCTCAGCGCCTGGCAATTAGTATAGAAGCACTGTCTTTGACTTCTCTGGATGTTTCCCAGGCGAGCTATTGACAAGTAAATCCTAGACGCTCGATCTTGGTTATTTTCGCTTTCGCGGCTGGCAGCAAAGTTCAGAACCATGTTTCTGTGAATAACTTTTGAACCGTAAGTCACAGACGCTAGCTCTTGGCTGCATTCGTTTCAGCTCGTGGCAGCCAGTCTAAAAAACACAATCTTGGACTTCTCTGGATGTTTCCCAGGCGAGCTATTGGCAGCATGTTCAGAACCACTGTTTCTGAGGCTAATTCTTGAACCGTAAGTCATAGACGCTCGCACTTGGCGGCATTCGTCTCAGCGCCTGGCAATTAGTATAAAAGCACTGTTTCCCACTGTTTCTGAGGCTAATTCTTGAACCGTAAGTCATAGACACTAAATCTTGGCGGCATTCGTTTCAGCGCCTGGCAATTAGTATAGAAGCACTGTCTTTGACTTCTCTGGATGTTTCCCAGGAGAGCTATTGACAAGTAAATCCTAGACGCTCGATCTTGGTTATTTTCGCTTTCGCGGCTGGCAGCAAAGTTCAGAACCATGTTTCTGTGAATAACTCTTGAACCGTAAGTCACAGACGCTCGCTCATGGCTGCATTCGTTTCAGCTCGTGGCAGCCAGTCTAAAAAACACAATCTTGGACTTCTCTGGATGTTTCCCAGGCGAGCTATTGGCAGCATGTTCAGAACCACTGTTTCTGAGGCTAATTCTTGAACCGTAAGTCATAGACGCTCGCACTTGGCGGCATTCGTCTCAGCGCCTGGCAATTAGTATAGAAGCACTGTTTCCCACTGTTTCTGAGGCTAATTCTTGAACCGTAAGTCATAGACGCTAAATCTTGGCGGCATTCGTCTCAGCGCCTGGCAATTAGTATAGAAGCACTGTCTTTGACTTCTCTGGATGTTTCCCAGGCGAGCTATTGACAAGTAAATCCTAGACGCTCGATCTTGGTTATTTTCGCTTTCGCGGCTGGCAGCAAAGTTCAGAACCATTTTTCTGTGAATAACTTTTGAACCGTAAGTCACAGACGCTCGCTCTTGGCTGCATTCGTTTCAGCTCGTGGCAGCCAGTCTAAAAAACACAATCTTGGACCTCTCTGGATGTTTCCCAGGCGAGCTATTGGCAGCATGTTCAGAACCACTGTTTCTGAGGCTAATTCTTGAACCGTAAGTCATAGACGCTCGATCTTGGCGGCATTCGTCTCAGCGCCTGGCAATTAGTATAGAAGCACTGTTTCCCACTGTTTCTGAGGCTAATTCTTGAACCGTAAGTCATAGACGCTAGATCTTGGCGGCTTTCCTCTCAGCGCCTGGCAATTAGTATGGAAGCACTGTCTTTGACTTCTCTGGATGTTCCCAGGCGAGCTTTTCACAAGTAAATCCTAGACGCTCGATCTTGGTTATTTTCGCTTTCGCGGCTGGCAGCAAAGTTCAGAACCATGTTTCTGTGAATAACTTTTGAACCGTAAGTCACAGACGCTCGCTCTTGGCTGCATTCGTTTCAGCTCGTGGCAGCCAGTCTAAAAAACACTATCTTGGACTTCTCTGGATGTTTCCCAGGCGAGCTATTGGCAGCATGTGCAGAACCACTGTTTCTGAGGCTAATTCTTGAACCGTAAGTCATAGACGCTCGATCTTGGCGGCATTCGTCTCAGCGCCTGGCAATTAGTATAGAAGCACTGTTTCCCACTGTTTCTGAGGCTAATTCTTGAACCGTAAGTCATAGACGCTCGATCTTGGCAGCATTCGTCTCAGCGCCTGTCAATTAGTATAGAAGCACTGTCTTTGACTTCTCTGGATGTTTCCCAGGCGAGCTATTGACAAGTAAATCCTAGACGCTCGATCTTGTTATTTTCGCTTTCGCGGCTGGCAGCAAAGTTCAGAACCATGTTTCTGTGAATAACTCTTGAACCGTAAGTCACAGACGCTCGCTCTTGGCTGCATTCGTTTCAGCTCGTGGCAGCCAGTCTAAAAAACACTGTCTTGGACTTCTCTGGATGTTTCCCAGGCGAGCTATTGGCAGCATGTTCAGAACCACTGTTTCTGAGGCTAATTCTTGAACCGTAAGTCATAGACGCTCGATCTTGGCGGCATTCGTCTCAGCGCCTGGCAATTAGTATAGAAGCACTGTTTCCCACTGTTTCTGAGGCTAATTCTTGAACCGTAAGTCATAGACGCTAGATCTTGGCGGCTTTCCTCTCAGCGCCTGGCAATTAGTATGGAAGCACTGTCTTTGACTTCTCTGGATGTTTCCCAGGCGAGCTTTTCACAAGTAAATCCTAGACGCTCGATCTTGGTTATTTTCGCTTTCGCGGCTGGCAGCAAAGTTCAGAACCATGTTTCTGTGAATAACTTTTGAACCGTAAGTCACAGACGCTCGCTCTTGGCTGCATTCGTTTCAGCTCGTGGCAGCCAGTCTAAAAAACACTATCTTGGACTTCTCTGGATGTTTCCCAGGCGAGCTATTGGCAGCATGTGCAGAACCACTGTTCTGAGGCTAATTCTTGAACCGTAAGTCATAGACGCTCGATCTTGGCGGCATTCGTCTCAGCGCCTGGCAATTAGTATAGAAGCACTGTTTCCCACTGTTTCTGAGGCTAATTCTTGAACCGTAAGTCATAGACGCTCGATCTTGGCAGCATTTGTCTCAGCGCCTGTCAATTAGTATAGAAGCACTGTCTTTGACTTCTCTGGATGTTTCCCAGGCGAGCTATTGACAAGTAAATCCTAGACGCTCGATCTTGGTTATTTTCGCTTTCGCGGCTGGCAGCAAAGTTCAGAACCATGTTTCTGTGAATAACTCTTGAACCGTAAGTCACAGACGCTCGCTCTTGGCTGCATTCGTTTCAGCTCGTGGCAGCCAGTCTAAAAAACACTGTCTTGGACTTCTCTGGATGTTTCCCAGGCGAGCTATTGGCAGCATGTTCAGAACCACTGTTTCTGAGGCTAATTCTTGAACCGTAAGTCATAGACGCTCGATCTTGGCGGCATTCGTCTCAGCGCCTGGCAATTAGTATAGAAGCACTCTTTCCCACTGTTTCTGAGGCTAATTCTTGAACCGTAAGTCATAGACGCTAGATCTTGGCGGCTTTCCTCTCAGCGCCTGGCAATTAGTATAGAAGCACTGTCTTTGACTTCTCTGGATGTTTCCCAGGCGAGCTTTTGACAAGTAAATCCTAGACGCTCGATCTTGGTTATTTTCGCTTTCGCGGCTGGCAGCAAAGTTCAGAACCATGTTTCTGTGAATAACTTTTGAACCGTAAGTCGCAGACGCTCGCTCTTGGCTGCATTCGTTTCAGCTCGTGGCAGCCAGTCTAAAAAACACTATCTTGGACTTCTCTGGATGTTTCCCAGGCGAGCTATTGGCAGCATGTTCAGAACCACTGTTTCTGAGGCTAATTCTTGAATCGTAAGTCATAGACGCTCGATCTTGGCGGCATTCTTCTCAGCGCCTGGCAATTAGTATAGAAGCACTGTTTCCCACTGTTTCTGAGGCTAATTCTTGAACCGTAAGTCATAGACGCTAGATCTTGGCGGCATTCGTCTCAGCACCTGGCAATTAGTATAGAAGCACTGTCTTTGACTTCTCTGGATGTTTCCCAGGCGAGCTATTGACAAGTAAATCCTAGACGCTCGATCTTGGTTATTTTCGCTTTCGCGGCTGGCAGCAAAGTTCAGAACCATGTTTCTGTGAATAACTTTTGAACCGTAAGTCACAGACGCTCGCTCTTGGCTGCATTCGTTTCAGCTCGTGGCAGCCAGTCTAAAAAAACACTATCTTGGACTTCTCTGGATGTTTCCCAGGCGAGCTATTGGCAGCATGTTCAGAACCACTGTTTCTGAGGCTAATTCTTGAATCGTAAGTCATAGACGCTCGATCTTGGCGGCATTCGTCTCAGCGCCTGGCAATTAGTATAGAAG
Organism: Rhinoderma darwinii; assembly: GCF_050947455.1. NCBI lineage: Eukaryota > Metazoa > Chordata > Amphibia > Anura > Rhinodermatidae > Rhinoderma > Rhinoderma darwinii. Next base: position 69,628 of record NW_027464000.1, read on the forward strand.
CACTGTTTCCCACTGTTTCTGAGGCTAATTCTTGAACCGTAAGTCATAGACGCTAGATCTTGGCGGAATTCGTCTCAGCGCCTGGCAATTAGTATAGAAGCACTGTCTTTGACTTCTCTGGATGTTTCCCAGGCGAGCTTTTGACAAGTAAATCCTAGACGCTCGATCTTGGTTATTTTCGCTTTCGCGGCTGGCAGCAAAGTTCAGAACCATGTTACTGTGAATAACTTTTGAACCGTAAGTCACAGACGCTCGCTCTTGGCGGCATTCGTCTCAGCGCCTGGCAATTAGTATAGAAGCACTGTTTCCCACTGTTTCTGAGGCTAATTCTTGAACCGTAAGTCATAGACGCTCGATCTTGGCAGCATTCGTCTCAGCGCCTGTCAATTAGTATAGAAGCACTGTCTTTGACTTCTCTGGATGTTTCCCAGGCGAGCTATTGACAAGTAAATCCTAGACGCTCGATCTTGGTTATTTTCGCTTTCGCGGCTGGCAGCAAAGTTCAGAACCATGTTTCTGTGAATAACTCTTGAACCGTAAGTCACAGACGCTCGCTCTTGGCTGCATTCGTTTCAGCTCGTGGCAGCCAGTCTAAAAAACACTGTCTTGGACTTCTCTGGATGTTTCCCAGGCGAGCTATTGGCAGCATGTTCAGAACCACTGTTTCTGAGGCTAATTCTTGAACCGTAAGTCATAGACGCTCGATCTTGGCGGCATTCGTCTCAGCGCCTGGCAATTAGTATAGAAGCACTCTTTCCCACTGTTTCTGAGGCTAATTCTTGAACCGTAAGTCATAGACGCTAAATCTTGGCGGCATTCGTCTCAGCGCCTGGCAATTAGTATAGAAGCACTGTCTTTGACTTCTCTGGATGTTTCCCAGGCGAGCTATTGACAAGTAAATCCTAGACGCTCGATCTTGGTTATTTTCGCTTTCGCGGCTGGCAGCAAAGTTCAGAACCATTTTTCTGTGAATAACTTTTGAACCGTAAGTCACAGACGCTCGCTCTTGGCTGCATTCGTTTCAGCTCGTGGCAGCCAGTCTAAAAAACACAATCTTGGACCTCTCTGGATGTTTCCCAGGCGAGCTATTGGCAGCATGTTCAGAACCACTGTTTCTGAGGCTAATTCTTGAACCGTAAGTCATAGACGCTCGATCTTGGCGGCATTCGTCTCAGCGCCTGGCAATTAGTATAGAAGCACTGTTTCCCACTGTTTCTGAGGCTAATTCTTGAACCGTAAGTCATAGACGCTAGATCTTGGCGGCTTTCCTCTCAGCGCCTGGCAATTAGTATGGAAGCACTGTCTTTGACTTCTCTGGATGTTTCCCAGGCGAGCTTTTCACAAGTAAATCCTAGACGCTCGATCTTGGTTATTTTCGCTTTCGCGGCTGGCAGCAAAGTTCAGAACCATGTTTCTGTGAATAACTTTTGAACCGTAAGTCACAGACGCTCGCTCTTGGCTGCATTCGTTTCAGCTCGTGGCAGCCAGTCTAAAAAACACTATCTTGGACTTCTCTGGATGTTTCCCAGGCGAGCTATTGGCAGCATGTGCAGAACCACTGTTTCTGAGGCTAATTCTTGAACCGTAAGTCATAGACGCTCGATCTTGGCGGCATTCGTCTCAGCGCCTGGCAATTAGTATAGAAGCACTGTTTCCCACTGTTTCTGAGGCTAATTCTTGAACCGTAAGTCATAGACGCTCGATCTTGGCAGCATTCGTCTCAGCGCCTGTCAATTAGTATAGAAGCACTGTCTTTGACTTCTCTGGATGTTTCCCAGGCGAGCTATTGACAAGTAAATCCTAGACGCTCGATCTTGGTTATTTTCGCTTTCGCGGCTGGCAGCAAAGTTCAGAACCATGTTTCTGTGAATAACTCTTGAACCGTAAGTCACAGACGCTCGCTCTTGGCTGCATTCGTTTCAGCTCGTGGCAGCCAGTCTAAAAAACACTGTCTTGGACTTCTCTGGATGTTTCCCAGGCGAGCTATTGGCAGCATGTTCAGAACCACTGTTTCTGAGGCTAATTCTTGAACCGTAAGTCATAGACGCTCGATCTTGGCGGCATTCGTCTCAGCGCCTGGCAATTAGTATAGAAGCACTGTTTCCCACTGTTTCTGAGGCTAATTCTTGAACCGTAAGTCATAGACGCTAGATCTTGGCGGCTTTCCTCTCAGCGCCTGGCAATTAGTATGGAAGCACTGTCTTTGACTTCTCTGGATGTTTCCCAGGCGAGCTTTTCACAAGTAAATCCTAGACGCTCGATCTTGGTTATTTTCGCTTTCGCGGCTGGCAGCAAAGTTCAGAACCATGTTTCTGTGAATAACTTTTGAACCGTAAGTCACAGACCTCGCTCTTGGCTGCATTCGTTTCAGCTCGTGGCAGCCAGTCTAAAAAACACTATCTTGGACTTCTCTGGATGTTTCCCAGGCGAGCTATTGGCAGCATGTGCAGAACCACTGTTTCTGAGGCTAATTCTTGAACCGTAAGTCATAGACGCTCGATCTTGGCGGCATTCGTCTCAGCGCCTGGCAATTAGTATAGAAGCACTGTTTCCCACTGTTTCTGAGGCTAATTCTTGAACCGTAAGTCATAGACGCTCGATCTTGGCAGCATTTGTCTCAGCGCCTGTCAATTAGTATAGAAGCACTGTCTTTGACTTCTCTGGATGTTTCCCAGGCGAGCTATTGACAAGTAAATCCTAGACGCTCGATCTTGGTTATTTTCGCTTTCGCGGCTGGCAGCAAAGTTCAGAACCATGTTTCTGTGAATAACTCTTGAACCGTAAGTCACAGACGCTCGCTCTTGGCTGCATTCGTTTCAGCTCGTGGCAGCCAGTCTAAAAAACACTGTCTTGGACTTCTCTGGATGTTTCCCAGGCGAGCTATTGGCAGCATGTTCAGAACCACTGTTTCTGAGGCTAATTCTTGAACCGTAAGTCATAGACGCTCGATCTTGGCGGCATTCGTCTCAGCGCCTGGCAATTAGTATAGAAGCACTCTTTCCCACTGTTTCTGAGGCTAATTCTTGAACCGTAAGTCATAGACGCTAGATCTTGGCGGCTTTCCTCTCAGCGCCTGGCAATTAGTATAGAAGCACTGTCTTTGACTTCTCTGGATGTTTCCCAGGCGAGCTTTTGACAAGTAAATCCTAGACGCTCGATCTTGGTTATTTTCGCTTTCGCGGCTGGCAGCAAAGTTTAGAACCATGTTTCTGTGAATAACTTTTGAACCGTAAGTCGCAGACGCTCGCTCTTGGCTGCATTCGTTTCAGCTCGTGGCAGCCAGTCTAAAAAACACTATCTTGGACTTCTCTGGATGTTTCCCAGGCGAGCTATTGGCAGCATGTTCAGAACCACTGTTTCTGAGGCTAATTCTTGAATCGTAAGTCATAGACGCTCGATCTTGGCGGCATTCTTCTCAGCGCCTGGCAATTAGTATAGAAGCACTGTTTCCCACTGTTTCTGAGGCTAATTCTTGAACCGTAAGTCATAGACGCTAGATCTTGGCGGCATTCGTCTCAGCACCTGGCAATTAGTATAGAAGCACTGTCTTTGACTTCTCTGGATGTTTCCCAGGCGAGCTATTGACAAGTAAATCCTAGACGCTCGATCTTGGTTATTTTCGCTTTCGCGGCTGGCAGCAAAGTTCAGAACCATGTTTCTGTGAATAACTTTTGAACCGTAAGTCACAGACGCTCGCTCTTGGCTGCATTCGTTTCAGCTCGTGGCAGCCAGTCTAAAAAAACACTATCTTGGACTTCTCTGGATGTTTCCCAGGCGAGCTATTGGCAGCATGTTCAGAACCACTGTTTCTGAGGCTAATTCTTGAATCGTAAGTCATAGACGCTCGATCTTGGCGGCATTCGTCTCAGCGCCTGGCAATTAGTATAGAAGCACTGTTTCCCACTGTTTCTGAGGCTAATTCTTGAACCGTAAGTCATAGACGCTAGATCTTGGCGGAATTCGTCTCAGCGCCTGGCAATTAGTATAGAAGCACTGTCTTTGACTTCTCTGGATGTTTCCCAGGCGAGCTTTTGACAAGTAAATCCTAGACGCTCGATCTTGGTTATTTTCGCTTTCGCGGCTGGCAGCAAAGTTCAGAACCATGTTACTGTGAATAACTTTTGAACCGTAAGTCACAGACGCTCGCTCTTGGCGGCATTCGTCTCAGCGCCTGGCAATTAGTATAGAAGCACTGTTTCCCACTGTTTCTGAGGCTAATTCTTGAACCGTAAGTCATAGACGCTCGATCTTGGCAGCATTCGTCTCAGCGCCTGTCAATTAGTATAGAAGCACTGTCTTTGACTTCTCTGGATGTTTCCCAGGCGAGCTATTGACAAGTAAATCCTAGACGCTCGATCTTGGTTATTTTCGCTTTCGCGGCTGGCAGCAAAGTTCAGAACCATGTTTCTGTGAATAACTCTTGAACCGTAAGTCACAGACGCTCGCTCTTGGCTGCATTCGTTTCAGCTCGTGGCAGCCAGTCTAAAAAACACTGTCTTGGACTTCTCTGGATGTTTCCCAGGCGAGCTATTGGCAGCATGTTCAGAACCACTGTTTCTGAGGCTAATTCTTGAACCGTAAGTCATAGACGCTCGATCTTGGCGGCATTCGTCTCAGCGCCTGGCAATTAGTATAGAAGCACTCTTTCCCACTGTTTCTGAGGCTAATTCTTGAACCGTAAGTCATAGACGCTAGATCTTGGCGGCTTTCCTCTCAGCGCCTGGCAATTAGTATAGAAGCACTGTCTTTGACTTCTCTGGATGTTTCCCAGGCGAGCTTTTGACAAGTAAATCCTAGACGCTCGATCTTGGTTATTTTCGCTTTCGCGGCTGGCAGCAAAGTTCAGAACCATGTTTCTGTGAATAACTTTTGAACCGTAAGTCACAGACGCTCGCTCTTGGCTGCATTCGTTTCAGCTCGTGGCAGCCAGTCTAAAAAACACTATCTTGGACTTCTCTGGATGTTTCCCAGGCGAGCTATTGGCAGCATGTTCAGAACCACTGTTTCTGAGGCTAATTCTTGAATCGTAAGTCATAGACGCTCGATCTTGGCGGCATTCTTCTCAGCGCCTGGCAATTAGTATAGAAGCACTGTTTCCCACTGTTTCTGAGGCTAATTCTTGAACCGTAAGTCATAGACGCTAGATCTTGGCGGCATTCGTCTCAGCACCTGGCAATTAGTATAGAAGCACTGTCTTTGACTTCTCTGGATGTTTCCCAGGCGAGCTATTGACAAGTAAATCCTAGACGCTCGATCTTGGTTATTTTCGCTTTCGCGGCTGGCAGCAAAGTTCAGAACCATGTTTCTGTGAATAACTTTTGAACCGTAAGTCACAGACGCTCGCTCTTGGCTGCATTCGTTTCAGCTCGTGGCAGCCAGTCTAAAAAAACACTATCTTGGACTTCTCTGGATGTTTCCCAGGCGAGCTATTGGCAGCATGTTCAGAACCACTGTTTCTGAGGCTAATTCTTGAATCGTAAGTCATAGACGCTCGATCTTGGCGGCATTCGTCTCAGCGCCTGGCAATTAGTATAGAAGCACTGTTTCCCACTGTTTCTGAGGCTAATTCTTGAACCGTAAGTCATAGACGCTAGATCTTGGCGGAATTCGTCTCAGCGCCTGGCAATTAGTATAGAAGCACTGTCTTTGACTTCTCTGGATGTTTCCCAGGCGAGCTTTTGACAAGTAAATCCTAGACGCTCGATCTTGGTTATTTTCGCTTTCGCGGCTGGCAGCAAAGTTCAGAACCATGTTACTGTGAATAACTTTTGAACCGTAAGTCACAGACGCTCGCTCTTGGCTGCATTCGTTTCAGCTCGTGGCAGCCAGTCTAAAAAACACAATCTTGGACTTCTCTAGATGTTTCCCAGGCGAGCTATTGGCAGCATGTTCAGAACCACTGTTTCTTAGGCTAATTCTTGAACCGTAAGTCATAGACGCTCGATCTTGGCGGCATTCGTCTCAGCGCCTGGCAATTAGTATAGAAGCACTATTTCCCACTGTTTCTGAGGCTAATTCTTGAACCGTAAGTCATAGACGCTAGATCTTGGCGGCATTCGTCTCAGCGCCTGGCAATTAGTATAGAAGCACTGTCTTTGACTTCTCTGGATGTTTCCCAGGCGAGCTATTGACAAGTAAATCCTAGACGCTCGATCTTGGTTATTTTCGCTTTCGCGGCTGGCAGCAAAGTTCAGAACCATGTTTCTGTGAATAACTTTTGAACCGTAAGTCACAGACGCTCGCTCTTGGCTGCATTCGTTTCAGCTCGTGGCAGCCAGTCTAAAAAACACTATCTTGGACTTCTCTGGATGTTTCCCAGGCGAGCTATTGGCAGCATGTTCAGAACCACTGTTTCTGAGGCTAATTCTTGAATCGTAAGTCATAGACGCTCGATCTTGGCGGCATTCTTCTCAGCGCCTGGCAATTAGTATAGAAGCACTGTTTCCCACTGTTTCTGAGGCTAATTCTTGAACCGTAAGTCATAGACGCTAGATCTTGGCGGCATTCGTCTCAGCACCTGGCAATTAGTATAGAAGCACTGTCTTTGACTTCTCTGGATGTTTCCCAGGCGAGCTATTGACAAGTAAATCCTAGACGCTCGATCTTGGTTATTTTCGCTTTCGCGGCTGGCAGCAAAGTTCAGAACCATGTTTCTGTGAATAACTTTTGAACCGTAAGTCACAGACGCTCGCTCTTGGCTGCATTCGTTTCAGCTCGTGGCAGCCAGTCTAAAAAAACACTATCTTGGACTTCTCTGGATGTTTCCCAGGCGAGCTATTGGCAGCATGTTCAGAACCACTGTTTCTGAGGCTAATTCTTGAATCGTAAGTCATAGACGCTCGATCTTGGCGGCATTCGTCTCAGCGCCTGGCAATTAGTATAGAAGCACTGTTTCCCACTGTTTCTGAGGCTAATTCTTGAACCGTAAGTCATAGACGCTAGATCTTGGCGGAATTCGTCTCAGCGCCTGGCAATTAGTATAGAAGCACTGTCTTTGACTTCTCTGGATGTTTCCCAGGCGAGCTTTTGACAAGTAAATCCTAGACGCTCGATCTTGGTTATTTTCGCTTTCGCGGCTGGCAGCAAAGTTCAGAACCATGTTACTGTGAATAACTTTTGAACCGTAAGTCACAGACGCTCGCTCTTGGCTGCATTCGTTTCAGCTCGTGGCAGCCAGTCTAAAAAACACAATCTTGGACTTCTCTAGATGTTTCCCAGGCGAGCTATTGGCAGCATGTTCAGAACCACTGTTTCTTAGGCTAATTCTTGAACCGTAAGTCATAGACGCTCGATCTTGGCGGCATTCGTCTCAGCGCCTGGCAATTAGTATAGAAGCACTATTTCCCACTGTTTCTGAGGCTAATTCTTGAACCGTAAGTCATAGACGCTAGATCTTGGCGGCATTCGTCTCAGCGCCTGGCAATTAGTATAGAAGCACTGTCTTTGACTTCTCTGGATGTTTCCCAGGCGAGCTATTGACAAGTAAATCCTAGACGCTCGATCTTGGTTATTTTCGCTTTCGCGGCTGGCAGCAAAGTTCAGAACCATGTTTCTGTGAATAACTCTTGAACCGTAAGTCACAGACGCTCGCTCTTGGCTGCATTCGTTTCAGCTCGTGGCAGCCAGTCTAAAAAACACTATCTTGGACTTCTCTGGATGTTTCCCAGGCGACCTATTGGCAGCATGTTCAGAACCACTGTTTCTGAGGCTAATTCTTGAACCATAAGTATTAGACGCTCCATCTTGGCGGCATTCGTCTCAGCGCCTGGCAATTAGTATAGAAGCACTGTCTTTGACTTCTCTGGATGTTTCCCAGGCGAGCTATTGGCAGCATGTTCAGAACCACTGTTTCTGAGGCTAATTCTTGAACCGTAAGTCATAGACGCTCGCACTTGGCGGCATTCGTCTCAGCGCCTGGCAATTAGTATAAAAGCACTGTTTCCCACTGTTTCTGAGGCTAATTCTTGAACCGTAAGTCATAGACGCTAAATCTTGGCGGCATTCGTTTCAGCGCCTGGCAATTAGTATAGAAGCACTGTCTTTGACTTCTCTGGATGTTTCCCAGGCGAGCTATTGACAAGTAAATCGTAGACGCTCGATCTTGGTTATTTTCGCTTTCGCGGCTGGCAGCAAAGTTCAGAACCATGTTTCTGTGAATAACTCTTGAACCGTAAGTCACAGACGTTCGCTCTTGGCTGCATTCGTTTCAGCTCGTGGCAGCCAGTCTAAAAAACACAATCTTGGACTTCTCTGGATGTTTCCCAGGCGAGCTATTGCCAGCATGTTCAGAACCACTGTTTCTGAGGCTAATTCTTGAACCGTAAGTCATAGACGCTCGATCTTGGCGGCATTCGTCTCAGCGCCTGGCAATTAGTATAGAAGCACTGTTTCCCACTGTTTCTGAGGCTAATTCTTGAACCGTAAGTCATAGACGCTAGATCTTGGCGGCTTTCCTCTCAGCGCCTGGCAATTAGTGTAGAAGCACTGTCTTTGACTTCTCTGGATGTTTCCCAGGCGAGCTATTGACAAGTAAATCCTAGACGCTCGATCTTGGTTATTTTCGCTTTCGCGGCTGGCAGCAAAGTTCAGAACCATGTTTCTGTGAATAACTCTTGAACCGTAAGTCACAGACGCTCGCTCTTGGCTGCATTCGTTTCAGCTCGTGGCAGCCAGTCTAAAAAACACTGTCTTGGACTTCTCTGGATGTTTCCCAGGCGAGCTATTGGCAGCATGTTCAGAACCACTGTTTCTGAGGCTAATTCTTGAACCGTAAGTCATAGACGCTCGATCTTGGCGGCATTCGTCTCAGCGCCTGGCAATTAGTATAGAAGCACTCTTTCCCACTGTTTCTGAGGCTAATTCTTGAACCGTAAGTCATAGACGCTAGATCTTGGCGGCTTTCCTCTCAGCGCCTGGCAATTAGTATAGAAGCACTGTCTTTGACTTCTCTGGATGTTTCCCAGGCGAGCTTTTGACAAGTAAATCCTAGACGCTCGATCTTGGTTATTTTCGCTTTCGCGGCTGGCAGCAAAGTTCAGAACCATGTTTCTGTGAATAACTTTTGAACCGTAAGTCACAGACGCTCGCTCTTGGCTGCATTCGTTTCAGCTCGTGGCAGCCAGTCTAAAAAACACTATCTTGGACTTCTCTGGATGTTTCCCAGGCGAGCTATTGGCAGCATGTTCAGAACCACTGTTTCTGAGGCTAATTCTTGAATCGTAAGTCATAGACGCTCGATCTTGGCGGCATTCTTCTCAGCGCCTGGCAATTAGTATAGAAGCACTGTTTCCCACTGTTTCTGAGGCTAATTCTTGAACCGTAAGTCATAGACGCTAGATCTTGGCGGCATTCGTCTCAGCACCTGGCAATTAGTATAGAAGCACTGTCTTTGACTTCTCTGGATGTTTCCCAGGCGAGCTATTGACAAGTAAATCCTAGACGCTCGATCTTGGTTATTTTCGCTTTCGCGGCTGGCAGCAAAGTTCAGAACCATGTTTCTGTGAATAACTTTTGAACCGTAAGTCACAGACGCTCGCTCTTGGCTGCATTCGTTTCAGCTCGTGGCAGCCAGTCTAAAAAAACACTATCTTGGACTTCTCTGGATGTTTCCCAGGCGAGCTATTGGCAGCATGTTCAGAACCACTGTTTCTGAGGCTAATTCTTGAATCGTAAGTCATAGACGCTCGATCTTGGCGGCATTCGTCTCAGCGCCTGGCAATTAGTATAGAAGCACTGTTTCCCACTGTTTCTGAGGCTAATTCTTGAACCGTAAGTCATAGACGCTAGATCTTGGCGGAATTCGTCTCAGCGCCTGGCAATTAGTATAGAAGCACTGTCTTTGACTTCTCTGGATGTTTCCCAGGCGAGCTTTTGACAAGTAAATCCTAGACGCTCGATCTTGGTTATTTTCGCTTTCGCGGCTGGCAGCAAAGTTCAGAACCATGTTACTGTGAATAACTTTTGAACCGTAAGTCACAGACGCTCGCTCTTGGCGGCATTCGTCTCAGCGCCTGGCAATTAGTATAGAAGCACTGTTTCCCACTGTTTCTGAGGCTAATTCTTGAACCGTAAGTCATAGACGCTCGATCTTGGCAGCATTCGTCTCAGCGCCTGTCAATTAGTATAGAAGCACTGTCTTTGACTTCTCTGGATGTTTCCCAGGCGAGCTATTGACAAGTAAATCCTAGACGCTCGATCTTGGTTATTTTCGCTTTCGCGGCTGGCAGCAAAGTTCAGAACCATGTTTCTGTGAATAACTCTTGAACCGTAAGTCACAGACGCTCGCTCTTGGCTGCATTCGTTTCAGCTCGTGGCAGCCAGTCTAAAAAACACTGTCTTGGACTTCTCTGGATGTTTCCCAGGCGAGCTATTGGCAGCATGTTCAGAACCACTGTTTCTGAGGCTAATTCTTGAACCGTAAGTCATAGACGCTCGATCTTGGCGGCATTCGTCTCAGCGCCTGGCAATTAGTATAGAAGCACTCTTTCCCACTGTTTCTGAGGCTAATTCTTGAACCGTAAGTCATAGACGCTAGATCTTGGCGGCTTTCCTCTCAGCGCCTGGCAATTAGTATAGAAGCACTGTCTTTGACTTCTCTGGATGTTTCCCAGGCGAGCTTTTGACAAGTAAATCCTAGACGCTCGATCTTGGTTATTTTCGCTTTCGCGGCTGGCAGCAAAGTTCAGAACCATGTTTCTGTGAATAACTTTTGAACCGTAAGTCACAGACGCTCGCTCTTGGCTGCATTCGTTTCAGCTCGTGGCAGCCAGTCTAAAAAACACTATCTTGGACTTCTCTGGATGTTTCCCAGGCGAGCTATTGGCAGCATGTTCAGAACCACTGTTTCTGAGGCTAATTCTTGAATCGTAAGTCATAGACGCTCGATCTTGGCGGCATTCTTCTCAGCGCCTGGCAATTAGTATAGAAGCACTGTTTCCCACTGTTTCTGAGGCTAATTCTTGAACCGTAAGTCATAGACGCTAGATCTTGGCGGCATTCGTCTCAGCACCTGGCAATTAGTATAGAAGCACTGTCTTTGACTTCTCTGGATGTTTCCCAGGCGAGCTATTAACAAGTAAATCCTAGACGCTCGATCTTGGTTATTTTCGCTTTCGCGGCTGGCAGCAAAGTTCAGAACCATGTTTCTGTGAATAACTTTTGAACCGTAAGTCACAGACGCTCGCTCTTGGCTGCATTCGTTTCAGCTCGTGGCAGCCAGTCTAAAAAAACACTATCTTGGACTTCTCTGGATGTTTCCCAGGCGAGCTATTGGCAGCATGTTCAGAACCACTGTTTCTGAGGCTAATTCTTGAATCGTAAGTCATAGACGCTCGATCTTGGCGGCATTCGTCTCAGCGCCTGGCAATTAGTATAGAAGCACTGTTTCCCACTGTTTCTGAGGCTAATTCTTGAACCGTAAGTCATAGACGCTAGATCTTGGCGGAATTCGTCTCAGCGCCTGGCAATTAGTATAGAAGCACTGTCTTTGACTTCTCTGGATGTTTCCCAGGCGAGCTTTTGACAAGTAAATCCTAGACGCTCGATCTTGGTTATTTTCGCTTTCGCGGCTGGCAGCAAAGTTCAGAACCATGTTACTGTGAATAACTTTTGAACCGTAAGTCACAGACGCTCGCTCTTGGCTGCATTCGTTTCAGCTCGTGGCAGCCAGTCTAAAAAACACAATCTTGGACTTCTCTAGATGTTTCCCAGGCGAGCTATTGGCAGCATGTTCAGAACCACTGTTTCTTAGGCTAATTCTTGAACCGTAAGTCATAGACGCTCGATCTTGGCGGCATTCGTCTCAGCGCCTGGCAATTAGTATAGAAGCACTATTTCCCACTGTTTCTGAGGCTAATTCTTGAACCGTAAGTCATAGACGCTAGATCTTGGCGGCATTCGTCTCAGCGCCTGGCAATTAGTATAGAAGCACTGTCTTTGACTTCTCTGGATGTTTCCCAGGCGAGCTATTGACAAGTAAATCCTAGACGCTCGATCTTGGTTATTTTCGCTTTCGCGGCTGGCAGCAAAGTTCAGAACCATGTTTCTGTGAATAACTCTTGAACCGTAAGTCACAGACGCTCGCTCTTGGCTGCATTCGTTTCAGCTCGTGGCAGCCAGTCTAAAAAACACTATCTTGGACTTCTCTGGATGTTTCCCAGGCGACCTATTGGCAGCATGTTCAGAACCACTGTTTCTGAGGCTAATTCTTGAACCATAAGTATTAGACGCTCCATCTTGGCGGCATTCGTCTCAGCGCCTGGCAATTAGTATAGAAGCACTGTCTTTGACTTCTCTGGATGTTTCCCAGGCGAGCTATTGCCAGCATGTTCAGAACCACTGTTTCTGAGGCTAATTCTTGAACCGTAAGTCATAGACGCTCGCACTTGGCGGCATTCGTCTCAGCGCCTGGCAATTAGTATAAAAGCACTGTTTCCCACTGTTTCTGAGGCTAATTCTTGAACCGTAAGTCATAGACGCTAAATCTTGGCGGCATTCCTCTCAGCGCCTGGCAATTAGTGTAGAAGCACTGTCTTTGACTTCTCTGGATGTTTCCCAGGCGAGCTTTTGACAAGTAAATCCTAGACGCTCGATCTTGGTTATTTTCGCTTTCGCGGCTGGCAGCAAAGTTCAGAACCATGTTTCTGTGAATAACTTTTGAACCGTAAGTCACAGACGCTCGCTCTTGGCTGCATTCGTTTCAGCTCGTGGCAGTCAGTCTAAAAAACACAATCTTGGACTTCTCTGGATGTTTCCCAGGCGAGCTATTGGCAGCATGTTCAGAACCACTGTTTCTGAGGCTAATTCTTGAACCGTAAGTCATAGACGCTCGATCTTGGCGGCATTCGTCTCAGCGCCTGGCAATTAGTATAGAAGCACTGTTTCCCACTGTTTCTGAGGCTAATTCTTGAACCGTAAGTCATAGACGCTAGATCTTGGCGGCATTCGTCTCAGCGCCTGGCAATTAGTATAGAAGCACTGTCTTTGACTTCTCTGGATGTTTCCCAGGCGAGCTATTGACAAGTAAATCCTAGACGCTCGATCTTGGTTATTTTCGCTTTCGCGGCTGGCTGCAAAGTTCAGAACCATGTTTCTGTGAATAACTTTTGAACCGTAAGTCACAGACGCTAGCTCTTGGCTGCATTCGTTTCAGCTCGTGGCAGCCAGTCTAAGAAACACAATCTTGGACTTCTCTGGATGTTTCCCAGGCGAGCTATTGGCAGCATGTTCAGAACCACTGTTTCTGAGGCTAATTCTTGAACCGTAAGTCATAGACGCTCGCACTTGGCGGCATTCGTCTCAGCGCCTGGCAATTAGTATAAAAGCACTGTTTCCCACTGTTTCTGAGGCTAATTCTTGAACCGTAAGTCATAGACGCTAAATCTTGGCGGCATTCGTTTCAGCGCCTGGCAATTAGTATAGAACCACGGTCTTTGACTTCTCTGGATGTTTCCCAGGCGAGCTATTGACAAGTAAATCCTAGACGCTCGATCTTGGTTATTTTCGCTTTCGCGGCTGGCAGCAAAGTTCAGAACCATGTTTCTGTGAATAACTCTTGAACCGTAAGTCACAGACGCTCGCTCTTGACTGCATTCGTTTCAGCTCGTGGCAGCCAGTCTAAAAAACACAATCTTGGACTTCTCTGGATGTTTCCCAGGCGAGCTATTGGCAGCATGTTCAGAACCACTGTTTCTGAGGCTAATTCTTGAACCGTAAGTCATAGACGCTCGATCTTGGCGGCATTCGTCTCAGCGCCTGGCAATTAGTATAGAAGCACTGTTTCCCACTGTTTCTGAGGCTAATTCTTGAACCGTAAGTCATAGACGCTAGATCTTGGCGGCATTCGTCTCAGCGCCTGGCAATTAGTATAGAAGCACTGTCTTTGACTTCTCTGGATGTTTCCCAGGCGAGCTATTGACAAGTAAATCCTAGACGCTCGATCTTGGTTATTTTCGCTTTCGCGGCTGGCAGCAAAGTTCAGAACCATGTTTCTGTGAATAACTTTTGAACCGTAAGTCACAGACGCTCGCTCTTGGCTGCATTCGTTTCAGCTCGTGGCAGCCAGTCTAAAAAACACAATCTTGGACTTCTCTGGATGTTTCCCAGGCGAGCTATTGGCAGCATGTTCAGAACCACTGTTTCTGAGGCTAATTCTTGAACCGTAAGTCATAGACGCTCGCACTTGGCGGCATTCGTCTCAGCGCCTGGCAATTAGTATAGAAGCACTGTTTCCCACTGTTTCTGAGGCTAATTCTTGAACCGTAAGTCATAGACTCTAAATCTTGGCGGCATTCGTCTCAGCGCCTGGCAATTAGTATAGAAGCACTGTCTTTGACTTCTCTGGATGTTTCCCAGGCGAGCTATTGACAAGTAAATCCTAGACGCTCGATCTTGGTTATTTTCGCTTTCGCGGCTGGCAGCAAAGTTCAGAACCATGTTTCTGTGAATAACTTTTGAACCGTAAGTCACAGACGCTCGCTCTTGGCTGCATTCGTTTCAGCTCGTGGCAGCCAGTCTAAAAAACACAATCTTGGACTTCTCTGGATGTTTCCCAGACGAGATATTGGCAGCATGTTCAGAACCACTGTTTCTTAGGCTAATTCTTGAACCGTAAGTCATAGACGCTCGATCTTGGCGGCATTCGTCTCAGCGCCTGGCAATTAGTATAGAAGCACTATTTCACACTGTTTCTGAGGCTAATTCTTGAACCGTAAGTCATAGACGCTAGATCTTGGCGGCATTCGTCTCAGCGCCTGGCAATTAGTATAGAAGCACTGTCTTTGACTTCTCTGGATGTTTCCCAGGCGAGCTATTGACAAGTAAATCCTAGACGCTCGATCTTGGTTATTTTCGCTTTCGCGGCTGGCAGCAAAGTTCAGAACCATGTTTCTGTGAATAACTCTTGAACCGTAAGTCACAGACGCTCGCTCTTGGCTGCATTCGTTTCAGCTCGTGGCAGCCAGTCTAAAAAAACACAATCTTGGACCTCTCTGGATGTTTCCCAGGCGAGCTATTGGCAGCATGTTCAGAACCACTGTTTCTGAGGCAAATTCTTGAACCGTAAGTCATAGACGCTCGATCTTGGCGGCATTCGTCTCAGCGCCTGGCAATTAGTATAGAAGCACTGTTTCCCACTGTTTCTGAGGCTAATTCTTGAACCGTAAGTATTAGACGCTCGATCTTGGCGGCATTCGTCTCAGCGCCTGGCAATTAGTATAGAAGCACTGTCTTTGACTTCTCTGGATGTTTCCCAGGCGAGCTATTGGCAGCATGTTCAGAACCACTGTTTCTGAGGCTAATTCTTGAACCGTAAGTCATAGACGCTCGCACTTGGCGGCATTCGTCTCAGCGCCTGGCAATTAGTATAAAAGCACTGTTTCCCACTGTTTCTGAGGCTAATTCTTGAACTGTAAGTCATAGACGCTAAATCTTGGCGGCATTCGTTTCAGCGCCTGGCAATTAGTATAGAAGCACTGTCTTTGACTTCTCTGGATGTTTCCCAGGCGAGCTATTGACAAGTAAATCCTAGACGCTCGATCTTGGTTATTTTCGCTTTCGCGGCTGGCAGCAAAGTTCAGAACCATGTTTCTGTGAATAACTCTTGAACCGTAAGTCACAGACGCTCGCTCTTGGCTGCATTCGTTTCAGCTCGTGGCAGCCAGTCTAAAAAACACAATCTTGGACTTCTCTGGATGTTTCCCAGGCGAGCTATTGGCAGCATGTTCAGAACCACTGTTTCTGAGGCTAATTCTTGAACCGTAAATCATAGACGCTCGCACTTGGCGGCATTCGTCTCAGCGCCTGGCAATTAGTATAGAAGCACTGTTTCCCACTGTTTCTGAGGCTAATTCTTGAACCGTAAGTCATAGACTCTAAATCTTGGCGGCATTCGTCTCAGCGCCTGGCAATTAGTATAGAAGCACTGTCTTTGACTTCTCTGGATGTTTCCCAGGCGAGCTATTGACAAGTAAATCCTAGACGCTCGATCTTGGTTATTTTCGCTTTCGCGGCTGGCAGCAAAGTTCAGAACCATGTTTCTGTGAATAACTTTTGAACCGTAAGTCACAGACGCTCGCTCTTGGCTGCATTCGTTTCAGCTCGTGGCAGCCAGTCTAAAAAACACAATCTTGGACTTCTCTGGATATTTCCCAGCCGAGCTATTGGCAGCATGTTCAGAACCACTGTTTCTTAGGCTAATTCTTGAACCGTAAGTCATAGACGCTCGATCTTGGCGGCATTCGTCTCAGCGCCTGGCAATTAGTATAGAAGCACTATTTCCCACTGTTTCTGAGGCTAATTCTTGAACCGTAAGTCATAGACGCTAGATCTTGGCGGCATTCGTCTCAGCGCCTGGCAATTAGTATAGAAGCACTGTCTTTGACTTCTCTGGATGTTTCCCAGGCGAGCTATTGACAAGTAAATCCTAGACGCTCGATCTTGGTTATTTTCGCTTTCGCGGCTGGCAGCAAAGTTCAGAACCATGTTTCTGTGAATAACTCTTGAACCGTAAGTCACAGACGCTCGCTCTTGGCTGCATTCGTTTCAGCTCGTGGCAGCCAGTCTAAAAAAACACAATCTTGGACCTCTCTGGATGTTTCCCAGGCGAGCTATTGGCAGCATGTTCAGAACCACTGTTTCTGAGGCAAATTCTTGAACCGTAAGTCATAGACGCTCGATCTTGGCGGCATTCGTCTCAGCGCCTGGCAATTAGTATAGAAGCACTGTTTCCCACTGTTTCTGAGGCTAATTCTTGAACCGTAAGTATTAGACGCTCGATCTTGGCGGCATTCGTCTCAGCGCCTGGCAATTAGTATAGAAGCACTGTCTTTGACTTCTCTGGATGTTTCCCAGGCGAGCTATTGGCAGCATGTTCAGAACCACTGTTTCTGAGGCTAATTCTTGAACCGTAAGTCATAGACGCTCGCACTTGGCGGCATTCGTCTCAGCGCCTGGCAATTAGTATAAAAGCACTGTTTCCCACTGTTTCTGAGGCTAATTCTTGAACTGTAAGTCATAGACGCTAAATCTTGGCGGCATTCGTTTCAGCGCCTGGCAATTAGTATAGAAGCACTGTCTTTGACTTCTCTGGATGTTTCCCAGGCGAGCTATTGACAAGTAAATCCTAGACGCTCGATCTTGGTTATTTTCGCTTTCGCGGCTGGCAGCAAAGTTCAGAACCATGTTTCTGTGAATAACTCTTGAACCGTAAGTCACAGACGCTCGCTCTTGGCTGCATTCGTTTCAGCTCGTGGCAGCCAGTCTAAAAAAACACAATCTTGGACCTCTCTGGATGTTTCCCAGGCGAGCTATTGGCAGCATGTTCAGAACCACTGTTTCTGAGGCAAATTCTTGAACCGTAAGTCATAGACGCTCGATCTTGGCGGCATTCGTCTCAGCGCCTGGCAATTAGTATAGAAGCACTGTTTCCCACTGTTTCTGAGGCTAATTCTTGAACCGTAAGTATTAGACGCTCGATCTTGGCGGCATTCGTCTCAGCGCCTGGCAATTAGTATAGAAGCACTGTCTTTGACTTCTCTGGATGTTTCCCAGGCGAGCTATTGGCAGCATGTTCAGAACCACTGTTTCTGAGGCTAATTCTTGAACCGTAAGTCATAGACGCTCGCACTTGGCGGCATTCGTCTCAGCGCCTGGCAATTAGTATAAAAGCACTGTTTCCCACTGTTTCTGAGGCTAATTCTTGAACTGTAAGTCATAGACGCTAAATCTTGGCGCCATTCGTTTCAGCGCCTGGCAATTAGTATAGAAGCACTGTCTTTGACTTCTCTGGATGTTTCCCAGGCGAGCTATTGACAAGTAAATCCTAGACGCTCGATCTTGGTTATTTTCGCTTTCGCGGCTGGCAGCAAAGTTCAGAACCATGTTTCTGTGAATAACTCTTGAACCGTAAGTCACAGACGCTCGCTCTTGGCTGCATTCGTTTCAGCTCGTGGCAGCCAGTCTAAAAAACACAATCTTGGACTTCTCTGGATGTTTCCCAGGCGAGCTATTGGCAGCATGTTCAGAACCACTGTTTCTGAGGCTAATTCTTGAACCGTAAATCATAGACGCTCGCACTTGGCGGCATTCGTCTCAGCGCCTGGCAATTAGTATAGAAGCACTGTTTCCCACTGTTTCTGAGGCTAATTCTTGAACCGTAAGTCATAGACTCTAAATCTTGGCGGCATTCGTCTCAGCGCCTGGCAATTAGTATAGAAGCACTGTCTTTGACTTCTCTGGATGTTTCCCAGGCGAGCTATTGACAAGTAAATCCTAGACGCTCGATCTTGGTTATTTTCGCTTTCGCGGCTGGCAGCAAAGTTCAGAACCATGTTTCTGTGAATAACTTTTGAACCGTAAGTCACAGACGCTCGCTCTTGGCTGCATTCGTTTCAGCTCGTGGCAGCCAGTCTAAAAAACACAATCTTGGACTTCTCTGGATATTTCCCAGCCGAGCTATTGGCAGCATGTTCAGAACCACTGTTTCTTAGGCTAATTCTTGAACCGTAAGTCATAGACGCTCGATCTTGGCGGCATTCGTCTCAGCGCCTGGCAATTAGTATAGAAGCACTATTTCCCACTGTTTCTGAGGCTAATTCTTGAACCGTAAGTCATAGACGCTAGATCTTGGCGGCATTCGTCTCAGCGCCTGGCAATTAGTATAGAAGCACTGTCTTTGACTTCTCTGGATGTTTCCCAGGCGAGCTATTGACAAGTAAATCCTAGACGCTCGATCTTGGTTATTTTCGCTTTCGCGGCTGGCAGCAAAGTTCAGAACCATGTTTCTGTGAATAACTCTTGAACCGTAAGTCACAGACGCTCGCTCTTGGCTGCATTCGTTTCAGCTCGTGGCAGCCAGTCTAAAAAAACACAATCTTGGACCTCTCTGGATGTTTCCCAGGCGAGCTATTGGCAGCATGTTCAGAACCACTGTTTCTGAGGCAAATTCTTGAACCGTAAGTCATAGACGCTCGATCTTGGCGGCATTCGTCTCAGCGCCTGGCAATTAGTATAGAAGCACTGTTTCCCACTGTTTCTGAGGCTAATTCTTGAACCGTAAGTATTAGACGCTCGATCTTGGCGGCATTCGTCTCAGCGCCTGGCAATTAGTATAGAAGCACTGTCTTTGACTTCTCTGGATGTTTCCCAGGCGAGCTATTGGCAGCATGTTCAGAACCACTGTTTCTGAGGCTAATTCTTGAACCGTAAGTCATAGACGCTCGCACTTGGCGGCATTCGTCTCAGCGCCTGGCAATTAGTATAAAAGCACTGTTTCCCACTGTTTCTGAGGCTAATTCTTGAACTGTAAGTCATAGACGCTAAATCTTGGCGGCATTCGTTTCAGCGCCTGGCAATTAGTATAGAAGCACTGTCTTTGACTTCTCTGGATGTTTCCCAGGCGAGCTATTGACAAGTAAATCCTAGACGCTCGATCTTGGTTATTTTCGCTTTCGCGGCTGGCAGCAAAGTTCAGAACCATGTTTCTGTGAATAACTCTTGAACCGTAAGTCACAGACGCTCGCTCTTGGCTGCATTCGTTTCAGCTCGTGGCAGCCAGTCTAAAAAAACACAATCTTGGACCTCTCTGGATGTTTCCCAGGCGAGCTATTGGCAGCATGTTCAGAACCACTGTTTCTGAGGCAAATTCTTGAACCGTAAGTCATAGACGCTCGATCTTGGCGGCATTCGTCTCAGCGCCTGGCAATTAGTATAGAAGCACTGTTTCCCACTGTTTCTGAGGCTAATTCTTGAACCGTAAGTATTAGACGCTCGATCTTGGCGGCATTCGTCTCAGCGCCTGGCAATTAGTATAGAAGCACTGTCTTTGACTTCTCTGGATGTTTCCCAGGCGAGCTATTGGCAGCATGTTCAGAACCACTGTTTCTGAGGCTAATTCTTGAACCGTAAGTCATAGACGCTCGCACTTGGCGGCATTCGTCTCAGCGCCTGGCAATTAGTATAAAAGCACTGTTTCCCACTGTTTCTGAGGCTAATTCTTGAACTGTAAGTCATAGACGCTAAATCTTGGCGGCATTCGTTTCAGCGCCTGGCAATTAGTATAGAAGCACTGTCTTTGACTTCTCTGGATGTTTCCCAGGCGAGCTATGACAAGTAAATCCTAGACGCTCGATCTTGGTTATTTTCGCTTTCGCGGCTGGCAGCAAAGTTCAGAACCATGTTTCTGTGAATAACTCTTGAACCGTAAGTCACAGACGCTCGCTCTTGGCTGCATTCGTTTCAGCTCGTGGCAGCCAGTCTAAAAAACACAATCTTGGACTTCTCTGGATGTTTCCCCAGGCGAGCTATTGGCAGCATGTTCAGAACCACTGTTTCTGAGGCTAATTCTTGAACCGTAAATCATAGACGCTCGCACTTGGCGGCATTCGTCTCAGCGCCTGGCAATTAGTATAGAAGCACTGTTTCCCACTGTTTCTGAGGCTAATTCTTGAACCGTAAGTCATAGACTCTAAATCTTGGCGGCATTCGTCTCAGCGCCTGGCAATTAGTATAGAAGCACTGTCTTTGACTTCTCTGGATGTTTCCCAGGCGAGCTATTGACAAGTAAATCCTAGACTCTCGATCTTGGTTATTTTCGCTTTCGCGGCTGGCAGCAAAGTTCAGAACCATGTTTCTGTGAATAACTTTTGAACCGTAAGTCACAGACGCTCGCTCTTGGCTGCATTCGTTTCAGCTCGTGGCAGCCAGTCTAAAAAACACAATCTTGGACTTCTCTGGATGTTTCCCAGGCGAGCTATTGGCAGCATGTTCAGAACCACTGTTTCTTAGGCTAATTCTTGAACCGTAAGTTATAGACGCTCGATCTTGGCGGCATTCGTCTCAGCGCCTGGCAATTAGTATAGAAGCACTATTTCCCACTGTTTCTGAGGCTAATTCTTGAACCGTAAGTCATAGACGCTAGATCTTGGCGGCATTCGTCTCAGCGCCTGGCAATTAGTATAGAAGCACTGTCTTTGACTTCTCTGGATGTTTCCCAGGCGAAGCTATTGACAAGTAAATCCTAGACGCTCGATCTTGGTTATTTTCGCTTTCGCGGCTGGCAGCAAAGTTCAGAACCATGTTTCTGTGAATAACTCTTGAACCGTAAGTCACAGACGCTCGCTCTTGGCTGCATTCGTTTCAGCTCGTGGCAGCCAGTCTAAAAAACACAATCTTGGACCTCTCTGGATGTTTCCCAGGCGAGCTATTGGCAGCATGTTCAGAACCACTGTTTCTGAGGCTAATTCTTGAACCGTAAGTCATAGACGCTCGATCTTGGCGGCATTCGTCTCAGCGCCTGGCAATTAGTATAGAAGCACTGTTTCCCACTGTTTCTGAGGCTAATTCTTGAACCGTAAGTATTAGACGCTCGATCTTGGCGGCATTCGTCTCAGCGCCTGGCAATTAGTATAGAAGCACTGTCTTTGACTTCTCTGGATGTTTCCCAGGCGAGCTATTGGCAGCATGTTCAGAACCACTGTTTCTGAGGCTAATTCTTGAACCGTAAGTCATAGACGCTCGCACTTGGCGGCATTCGTCTCAGCGCCTGGCAATTAGTATAAAAGCACTGTTTCCCACTGTTTCTGAGGCTAATTCTTGAACCGTAAGTCATAGACGCTAAATCTTGGCGGCATTCGTTTCAGCGCCTGGCAATTAGTATAGAAGCACTGTCTTTGACTTCTCTGGATGTTTCCCAGGCGAGCTATTGACAAGTAAATCCTAGACGCTCGATCTTGGTTATTTTCGCTTTCGCGGCTGGCAGCAAAGTTCAGAACCATGTTTCTGTGAATAACTCTTGAACCGTAAGTCACAGACGCTCGCTCTTGGCTGCATTCGTTTCAGCTCGTGGCAGCCAGTCTAAAAAACACAATCTTGGACTTCTCTGGATGTGTCCCAGGCGAGCTATTGGCAGCATGTTCAGAACCACTGTTTCTGAGGCTAATTCTTGAACCGTAAGTCATAGACGCTCGATCTTGGCGGCATTCGTCTCAGCGCCTGGCAATTAGTATAGAAGCACTGTTTCCCACTGTTTCTGAGGCTAATTCTTGAACCGTAAGTCATAGACGCTAGATCTTGGCGGCTTTCCTCTCAGCGCCTGGCAATTAGTATAGAAGCACTGTCTTTGACTTCTCTGGATGTTTCCCAGGCGAGCTTTTGACAAGTAAATCCTAGACGCTCGATCTTGGTTATTTTCGCTTTCGCTGCTGGCAGCAAAGTTCAGAACCATGTTTCTGTGAATAACTTTTGAACCGTAAGTCACAGACGCTCGCTCTTGGCTGCATTCGTTTCAGCTCGTGGCAGCCAGTCTAAAAAACACTATCTTGGACTTCTCTGGATGTTTCCCAGGCGAGCTATTGGCAGCATGTTCAGAACCACTGTTTCTGAGGCTAATTCTTGAACCGTAAGTCATAGACGCTCGATCTTGGCGGCATTCATCTCAGCGCCTGGCAATTAGTATAGAAGCACTGTTTCCCACTGTTTCTGAGGCTAATTCTTGAACCGTAAGTATTAGACGCTCGATCTTGGCGGCATTCGTCTCAGCGCCTGGCAATTAGTATAGAAGCACTGTCTTTGACTTCTCTGGATGTTTCCCAGGCGAGCTATTGGCAGCATGTTCAGAACCACTGTTTCTGAGGCTAATTCTTGAACCGTAAGTCATAGACGCTCGCACTTGGCGGCATTCGTCTCAGCGCCTGGCAATTAGTATAAAAGCACTGTTTCCCACTGTTTCTGAGGCTAATTCTTGAACCGTAAGTCATAGACTCTAAATCTTGGCGGCATTCGTCTCAGCGCCTGGCAATTAGTATAGAAGCACTGTCTTTGACTTCTCTGGATGTTTCCCAGGCGAGCTATTGACAAGTAAATCCTAGACGCTCGATCTTGGTTATTTTCGCTTTCGCGGCTGGCAGCAAAGTTCAGAACCATGTTTCTGTGAATAACTTTTGAACCGTAAGTCACAGACGCTCGCTCTTGGCTGCATTCGTTTCAGCTCGTGGCAGCCAGTCTAAAAAACACAATCTTGGACTTCTCTGGATGTTTCCCAGACGAGATATTGGCAGCATGTTCAGAACCACTGTTTCTTAGGCTAATTCTTGAACCGTAAGTCATAGACGCTCGATCTTGGCGGCATTCGTCTCAGCGCCTGGCAATTAGTATAGAAGCACTATTTCACACTGTTTCTGAGGCTAATTCTTGAACCGTAAGTCATAGACGCTAGATCTTGGCGGCATTCGTCTCAGCGCCTGGCAATTAGTATAGAAGCACTGTCTTTGACTTCTCTGGATGTTTCCCAGGCGAGCTATTGACAAGTAAATCCTAGACGCTCGATCTTGGTTATTTTCGCTTTCGCGGCTGGCAGCAAAGTTCAGAACCATGTTTCTGTGAATAACTCTTGAACCGTAAGTCACAGACGCTCGCTCTTGGCTGCATTCGTTTCAGCTCGTGGCAGCCAGTCTAAAAAAACACAATCTTGGACCTCTCTGGATGTTTCCCAGGCGAGCTATTGGCAGCATGTTCAGAACCACTGTTTCTGAGGCAAATTCTTGAACCGTAAGTCATAGACGCTCGATCTTGGCGGCATTCGTCTCAGCGCCTGGCAATTAGTATAGAAGCACTGTTTCCCACTGTTTCTGAGGCTAATTCTTGAACCGTAAGTATTAGACGCTCGATCTTGGCGGCATTCGTCTCAGCGCCTGGCAATTAGTATAGAAGCACTGTCTTTGACTTCTCTGGATGTTTCCCAGGCGAGCTATTGGCAGCATGTTCAGAACCACTGTTTCTGAGGCTAATTCTTGAACCGTAAGTCATAGACGCTCGCACTTGGCGGCATTCGTCTCAGCGCCTGGCAATTAGTATAAAAGCACTGTTTCCCACTGTTTCTGAGGCTAATTCTTGAACTGTAAGTCATAGACGCTAAATCTTGGCGGCATTCGTTTCAGCGCCTGGCAATTAGTATAGAAGCACTGTCTTTGACTTCTCTGGATGTTTCCCAGGCGAGCTATTGACAAGTAAATCCTAGACGCTCGATCTTGGTTATTTTCGCTTTCGCGGCTGGCAGCAAAGTTCAGAACCATGTTTCTGTGAATAACTCTTGAACCGTAAGTCACAGACGCTCGCTCTTGGCTGCATTCGTTTCAGCTCGTGGCAGCCAGTCTAAAAAACACAATCTTGGACTTCTCTGGATGTTTCCCAGGCGAGCTATTGGCAGCATGTTCAGAACCACTGTTTCTGAGGCTAATTCTTGAACCGTAAATCATAGACGCTCGCACTTGGCGGCATTCGTCTCAGCGCCTGGCAATTAGTATAGAAGCACTGTTTCCCACTGTTTCTGAGGCTAATTCTTGAACCGTAAGTCATAGACTCTAAATCTTGGCGGCATTCGTCTCAGCGCCTGGCAATTAGTATAGAAGCACTGTCTTTGACTTCTCTGGATGTTTCCCAGGCGAGCTATTGACAAGTAAATCCTAGACGCTCGATCTTGGTTATTTTCGCTTTCGCGGCTGGCAGCAAAGTTCAGAACCATGTTTCTGTGAATAACTTTTGAACCGTAAGTCACAGACGCTCGCTCTTGGCTGCATTCGTTTCAGCTCGTGGCAGCCAGTCTAAAAAACACAATCTTGGACTTCTCTGGATATTTCCCAGCCGAGCTATTGGCAGCATGTTCAGAACCACTGTTTCTTAGGCTAATTCTTGAACCGTAAGTCATAGACGCTCGATCTTGGCGGCATTCGTCTCAGCGCCTGGCAATTAGTATAGAAGCACTATTTCCCACTGTTTCTGAGGCTAATTCTTGAACCGTAAGTCATAGACGCTAGATCTTGGCGGCATTCGTCTCAGCGCCTGGCAATTAGTATAGAAGCACTGTCTTTGACTTCTCTGGATGTTTCCCAGGCGAGCTATTGGCAGCATGTTCAGAACCACTGTTTCTGAGGCTAATTCTTGAACCGTAAGTCATAGACGCTCGCACTTGGCGGCATTCGTCTCAGCGCCTGGCAATTAGTATAAAAGCACTGTTTCCCACTGTTTCTGAGGCTAATTCTTGAACTGTAAGTCATAGACGCTAAATCTTGGCGCCATTCGTTTCAGCGCCTGGCAATTAGTATAGAAGCACTGTCTTTGACTTCTCTGGATGTTTCCCAGGCGAGCTATTGACAAGTAAATCCTAGACGCTCGATCTTGGTTATTTTCGCTTTCGCGGCTGGCAGCAAAGTTCAGAACCATGTTTCTGTGAATAACTCTTGAACCGTAAGTCACAGACGCTCGCTCTTGGCTGCATTCGTTTCAGCTCGTGGCAGCCAGTCTAAAAAACACAATCTTGGACTTCTCTGGATGTTTCCCAGGCGAGCTATTGGCAGCATGTTCAGAACCACTGTTTCTGAGGCTAATTCTTGAACCGTAAATCATAGACGCTCGCACTTGGCGGCATTCGTCTCAGCGCCTGGCAATTAGTATAGAAGCACTGTTTCCCACTGTTTCTGAGGCTAATTCTTGAACCGTAAGTCATAGACTCTAAATCTTGGCGGCATTCGTCTCAGCGCCTGGCAATTAGTATAGAAGCACTGTCTTTGACTTCTCTGGATGTTTCCCAGGCGAGCTATTGACAAGTAAATCCTAGACGCTCGATCTTGGTTATTTTCGCTTTCGCGGCTGGCAGCAAAGTTCAGAACCATGTTTCTGTGAATAACTTTTGAACCGTAAGTCACAGACGCTCGCTCTTGGCTGCATTCGTTTCAGCTCGTGGCAGCCAGTCTAAAAAACACAATCTTGGACTTCTCTGGATATTTCCCAGCCGAGCTATTGGCAGCATGTTCAGAACCACTGTTTCTTAGGCTAATTCTTGAACCGTAAGTCATAGACGCTCGATCTTGGCGGCATTCGTCTCAGCGCCTGGCAATTAGTATAGAAGCACTATTTCCCACTGTTTCTGAGGCTAATTCTTGAACCGTAAGTCATAGACGCTAGATCTTGGCGGCATTCGTCTCAGCGCCTGGCAATTAGTATAGAAGCACTGTCTTTGACTTCTCTGGATGTTTCCCAGGCGAGCTATTGACAAGTAAATCCTAGACGCTCGATCTTGGTTATTTTCGCTTTCGCGGCTGGCAGCAAAGTTCAGAACCATGTTTCTGTGAATAACTCTTGAACCGTAAGTCACAGACGCTCGCTCTTGGCTGCATTCGTTTCAGCTCGTGGCAGCCAGTCTAAAAAAACACAATCTTGGACCTCTCTGGATGTTTCCCAGGCGAGCTATTGGCAGCATGTTCAGAACCACTGTTTCTGAGGCAAATTCTTGAACCGTAAGTCATAGACGCTCGATCTTGCGGCATTCGTCTCAGCGCCTGGCAATTAGTATAGAAGCACTGTTTCCCACTGTTTCTGAGGCTAATTCTTGAACCGTAAGTATTAGACGCTCGATCTTGGCGGCATTCGTCTCAGCGCCTGGCAATTAGTATAGAAGC
Source organism: Rhinoderma darwinii (assembly GCF_050947455.1). NCBI lineage: Eukaryota > Metazoa > Chordata > Amphibia > Anura > Rhinodermatidae > Rhinoderma > Rhinoderma darwinii. The sequence continues at coordinate 96,075 of NW_027464000.1, forward strand.
ACTGTCTTTGACTTCTCTGGATGTTTCCCAGGCGAGCTATTGGCAGCATGTTCAGAACCACTGTTTCTGAGGCTATTCTTGAACCGTAAGTCATAGACGCTCGCACTTGGCGGCATTCGTCTCAGCGCCTGGCAATTAGTATAAAAGCACTGTTTCCCACTGTTTCTGAGGCTAATTCTTGAACTGTAAGTCATAGACGCTAAATCTTGGCGGCATTCGTTTCAGCGCCTGGCAATTAGTATAGAAGCACTGTCTTTGACTTCTCTGGATGTTTCCCAGGCGAGCTATTGACAAGTAAATCCTAGACGCTCGATCTTGGTTATTTTCGCTTTCGCGGCTGGCAGCAAAGTTCAGAACCATGTTTCTGTGAATAACTCTTGAACCGTAAGTCACAGACGCTCGCTCTTGGCTGCATTCGTTTCAGCTCGTGGCAGCCAGTCTAAAAAAACACAATCTTGGACCTCTCTGGATGTTTCCCAGGCGAGCTATTGGCAGCATGTTCAGAACCACTGTTTCTGAGGCAAATTCTTGAACCGTAAGTCATAGACGCTCGATCTTGGCGGCATTCGTCTCAGCGCCTGGCAATTAGTATAGAAGCACTGTTTCCCACTGTTTCTGAGGCTAATTCTTGAACCGTAAGTATTAGACGCTCGATCTTGGCGGCATTCGTCTCAGCGCCTGGCAATTAGTATAGAAGCACTGTCTTTGACTTCTCTGGATGTTTCCCAGGCGAGCTATTGGCAGCATGTTCAGAACCACTGTTTCTGAGGCTAATTCTTGAACCGTAAGTCATAGACGCTCGCACTTGGCGGCATTCGTCTCAGCGCCTGGCAATTAGTATAAAAGCACTGTTTCCCACTGTTTCTGAGGCTAATTCTTGAACCGTAAGTCATAGACTCTAAATCTTGGCGGCATTCGTCTCAGCGCCTGGCAATTAGTATAGAAGCACTGTCTTTGACTTCTCTGGATGTTTCCCAGGCGAGCTATTGACAAGTAAATCCTAGACGCTCGATCTTGGTTATTTTCGCTTTCGCGGCTGGCAGCAAAGTTCAGAACCATGTTTCTGTGAATAACTTTTGAACCGTAAGTCACAGACGCTCGCTCTTGGCTGCATTCGTTTCAGCTCGTGGCAGCCAGTCTAAAAAACACAATCTTGGACTTCTCTGGATGTTTCCCAGACGAGATATTGGCAGCATGTTCAGAACCACTGTTTCTTAGGCTAATTCTTGAACCGTAAGTCATAGACGCTCGATCTTGGCGGCATTCGTCTCAGCGCCTGGCAATTAGTATAGAAGCACTATTTCACACTGTTTCTGAGGCTAATTCTTGAACCGTAAGTCATAGACGCTAGATCTTGGCGGCATTCGTCTCAGCGCCTGGCAATTAGTATAGAAGCACTGTCTTTGACTTCTCTGGATGTTTCCCAGGCGAGCTATTGACAAGTAAATCCTAGACGCTCGATCTTGGTTATTTTCGCTTTCGCGGCTGGCAGCAAAGTTCAGAACCATGTTTCTGTGAATAACTCTTGAACCGTAAGTCACAGACGCTCGCTCTTGGCTGCATTCGTTTCAGCTCGTGGCAGCCAGTCTAAAAAAACACAATCTTGGACCTCTCTGGATGTTTCCCAGGCGAGCTATTGGCAGCATGTTCAGAACCACTGTTTCTGAGGCAAATTCTTGAACCGTAAGTCATAGACGCTCGATCTTGGCGGCATTCGTCTCAGCGCCTGGCAATTAGTATAGAAGCACTGTTTCCCACTGTTTCTGAGGCTAATTCTTGAACCGTAAGTATTAGACGCTCGATCTTGGCGGCATTCGTCTCAGCGCCTGGCAATTAGTATAGAAGCACTGTCTTTGACTTCTCTGGATGTTTCCCAGGCGAGCTATTGGCAGCATGTTCAGAACCACTGTTTCTGAGGCTAATTCTTGAACCGTAAGTCATAGACGCTCGCACTTGGCGGCATTCGTCTCAGCGCCTGGCAATTAGTATAAAAGCACTGTTTCCCACTGTTTCTGAGGCTAATTCTTGAACTGTAAGTCATAGACGCTAAATCTTGGCGGCATTCGTTTCAGCGCCTGGCAATTAGTATAGAAGCACTGTCTTTGACTTCTCTGGATGTTTCCCAGGCGAGCTATTGACAAGTAAATCCTAGACGCTCGATCTTGGTTATTTTCGCTTTCGCGGCTGGCAGCAAAGTTCAGAACCATGTTTCTGTGAATAACTCTTGAACCGTAAGTCACAGACGCTCGCTCTTGGCTGCATTCGTTTCAGCTCGTGGCAGCCAGTCTAAAAAACACAATCTTGGACTTCTCTGGATGTTTCCCAGGCGAGCTATTGGCAGCATGTTCAGAACCACTGTTTCTGAGGCTAATTCTTGAACCGTAAATCATAGACGCTCGCACTTGGCGGCATTCGTCTCAGCGCCTGGCAATTAGTATAGAAGCACTGTTTCCCACTGTTTCTGAGGCTAATTCTTGAACCGTAAGTCATAGACTCTAAATCTTGGCGGCATTCGTCTCAGCGCCTGGCAATTAGTATAGAAGCACTGTCTTTGACTTCTCTGGATGTTTCCCAGGCGAGCTATTGACAAGTAAATCCTAGACGCTCGATCTTGGTTATTTTCGCTTTCGCGGCTGGCAGCAAAGTTCAGAACCATGTTTCTGTGAATAACTTTTGAACCGTAAGTCACAGACGCTCGCTCTTGGCTGCATTCGTTTCAGCTCGTGGCAGCCAGTCTAAAAAACACAATCTTGGACTTCTCTGGATATTTCCCAGCCGAGCTATTGGCAGCATGTTCAGAACCACTGTTTCTTAGGCTAATTCTTGAACCGTAAGTCATAGACGCTCGATCTTGGCGGCATTCGTCTCAGCGCCTGGCAATTAGTATAGAAGCACTATTTCCCACTGTTTCTGAGGCTAATTCTTGAACCGTAAGTCATAGACGCTAGATCTTGGCGGCATTCGTCTCAGCGCCTGGCAATTAGTATAGAAGCACTGTCTTTGACTTCTCTGGATGTTTCCCAGGCGAGCTATTGGCAGCATGTTCAGAACCACTGTTTCTGAGGCTAATTCTTGAACCGTAAGTCATAGACGCTCGCACTTGGCGGCATTCGTCTCAGCGCCTGGCAATTAGTATAAAAGCACTGTTTCCCACTGTTTCTGAGGCTAATTCTTGAACTGTAAGTCATAGACGCTAAATCTTGGCGCCATTCGTTTCAGCGCCTGGCAATTAGTATAGAAGCACTGTCTTTGACTTCTCTGGATGTTTCCCAGGCGAGCTATTGACAAGTAAATCCTAGACGCTCGATCTTGGTTATTTTCGCTTTCGCGGCTGGCAGCAAAGTTCAGAACCATGTTTCTGTGAATAACTCTTGAACCGTAAGTCACAGACGCTCGCTCTTGGCTGCATTCGTTTCAGCTCGTGGCAGCCAGTCTAAAAAACACAATCTTGGACTTCTCTGGATGTTTCCCAGGCGAGCTATTGGCAGCATGTTCAGAACCACTGTTTCTGAGGCTAATTCTTGAACCGTAAATCATAGACGCTCGCACTTGGCGGCATTCGTCTCAGCGCCTGGCAATTAGTATAGAAGCACTGTTTCCCACTGTTTCTGAGGCTAATTCTTGAACCGTAAGTCATAGACTCTAAATCTTGGCGGCATTCGTCTCAGCGCCTGGCAATTAGTATAGAAGCACTGTCTTTGACTTCTCTGGATGTTTCCCAGGCGAGCTATTGACAAGTAAATCCTAGACGCTCGATCTTGGTTATTTTCGCTTTCGCGGCTGGCAGCAAAGTTCAGAACCATGTTTCTGTGAATAACTTTTGAACCGTAAGTCACAGACGCTCGCTCTTGGCTGCATTCGTTTCAGCTCGTGGCAGCCAGTCTAAAAAACACAATCTTGGACTTCTCTGGATATTTCCCAGCCGAGCTATTGGCAGCATGTTCAGAACCACTGTTTCTTAGGCTAATTCTTGAACCGTAAGTCATAGACGCTCGATCTTGGCGGCATTCGTCTCAGCGCCTGGCAATTAGTATAGAAGCACTATTTCCCACTGTTTCTGAGGCTAATTCTTGAACCGTAAGTCATAGACGCTAGATCTTGGCGGCATTCGTCTCAGCGCCTGGCAATTAGTATAGAAGCACTGTCTTTGACTTCTCTGGATGTTTCCCAGGCGAGCTATTGACAAGTAAATCCTAGACGCTCGATCTTGGTTATTTTCGCTTTCGCGGCTGGCAGCAAAGTTCAGAACCATGTTTCTGTGAATAACTCTTGAACCGTAAGTCACAGACGCTCGCTCTTGGCTGCATTCGTTTCAGCTCGTGGCAGCCAGTCTAAAAAAACACAATCTTGGACCTCTCTGGATGTTTCCCAGGCGAGCTATTGGCAGCATGTTCAGAACCACTGTTTCTGAGGCAAATTCTTGAACCGTAAGTCATAGACGCTCGATCTTGGCGGCATTCGTCTCAGCGCCTGGCAATTAGTATAGAAGCACTGTTTCCCACTGTTTCTGAGGCTAATTCTTGAACCGTAAGTATTAGACGCTCGATCTTGGCGGCATTCGTCTCAGCGCCTGGCAATTAGTATAGAATCACTGTCTTTGACTTCTCTGGATGTTTCCCAGGCGAGCTATTGGCAGCATGTTCAGAACCACTGTTTCTGAGGCTAATTCTTGAACCGTAAGTCATAGACGCTCGCACTTGGCGGCATTCGTCTCAGCGCCTGGCAATTAGTATAAAAGCACTGTTTCCCACTGTTTCTGAGGCTAATTCTTGAACTGTAAGTCATAGACGCTAAATCTTGGCGGCATTCGTTTCAGCGCCTGGCAATTAGTATAGAAGCACTGTCTTTGACTTCTCTGGATGTTTCCCAGGCGAGCTATTGACAAGTAAATCCTAGACGCTCGATCTTGGTTATTTTCGCTTTCGCGGCTGGCAGCAAAGTTCAGAACCATGTTTCTGTGAATAACTCTTGAACCGTAAGTCACAGACGCTCGCTCTTGGCTGCATTCGTTTCAGCTCGTGGCAGCCAGTCTAAAAAACACTATCATGGACTTCTCTGGATGTTTCCCAGGCGAGCTATTGGCAGCATGTTCAGAACCACTGTTTCTGAGGCTAATTCTTGAACCGTAAGTCATAGACGCTCGATCTTGGCGGCATTCGTCTCAGCGCCTGGCAATTAGTATAGAAGCACTCTTTCCCACTGTTTCTGAGGCTAATTCTTGAACCGTAAGTCATAGACGCTAGATCTTGGCGGCTTTCCTCTCAGCGCCTGGCAATTAGTATAGTAGCACTGTCTTTGACTTCTCTGGATGTTTCCCAGGCGAGCTTTTGACAAGTAAA
>NW_027464001.1:0-40000 GCF_050947455.1 Rhinoderma darwinii
CACATACATATATACATACACACACATATACCACATACTTATACACACACACACCCTTCCCACATCACATATCACACCACACCCCCCCCCCCCCGGCGTCGGCTTCTCTTCGGCACGCTCGCGATCCCCCAATCACTAGCGTATCAAATATAATATATACACACAATATAAACATATATATACATACACACATACATATATACACATATATATACTACACACATACATATATACACATATATATACATACACACATACATATATACACATATATATACATACACCCATACATATATACACATATATATACATACACACATACATATATACACATATATATACATACACACATACATATATACACACATACATATATACACATATATATACATACACACATACATATTATACACATATATACATACACACATACATATATACACATATATACATACACACATACATATATACACATATATATACATACACACATACATATATACACATATATATACATACACACATACATATATACACATATATATACATACACACATACATATTACACATCTATATACATACACACATACATATATACACATCTATATACATACACACATACATATATACACATATATACATACACACATACATATATACACATATATACATACACACATACATATATACACATATATACATACACACATACATATATACACATATATATACATACACACATACAATATACACATATATATACATACACACATACATATATACACATATATACATACACACATACATATATATACACACATACATATATACACATATATACATACACACATACATATATATACACACATACATATATACACATACATACATACACATATATATACATACACACATACATATATACACATATATACATACACACATACATATATACACATATATACATACACACATACATATATACATATATATATGTGATGGTGCATTATATGTGGTTTATTGTGAGTCCTCAGCAGAGAGGGATATTTCTCTAATCAAGTACCACAGGTCGTGTCTCCAGCCTATGGACAATTGGACGAGTCAGAGGTGAAGTCCACAAGACAAAGTGTTGTCATTGTCCACTCTCCACAGGGGGTCATCAGGAGGCACCACAGTTATATTCAGCTCAGGTGCAGACCAGCAAACAAGGGTGATCCAATTATCTTCCCCATTGTGTTCTCATCCTGGCTGTGGCAATACACATCATAGCACAAAGGACCACAACTCACTTACAGACAGTGTATGATTACAAACTAAAGTCATTATAATGATGGTGACTAGAAACTGCCAAGATGTTCCTCCCCCTGAGTGGATATAAGGGCTTGTCCTGGGGAGGATAGAGATCTTCTGGATTTAGACCTGAAGGAGAGCTGAAGCTGAGGCCAGCGCTCTGAAGATGTTCCTGGGATTACCTTATTTTGTGGACTGTGTGTTGTTCCTGCATTGAACGTGACTTGTTCTGTCAACATTGGATGCAATAAACCCTGTTGGAGTTGCCCTGTCGTCTCTGGCTCTGTTGATCGTGTATTAATGTAACGAACCCCATGACAATATACACACACACATACATATATATACACACATACACACATATACATACACACATATACATATACATACACACACATACATATACATACACACACATATATATACATACACACACATATACATACATATATACACATATATATACATACACATATATATACATACACATATATATACATACACACATATATACATACACACATATACACACACACACATATACACACACACATATACATATATACACACACACATATACATATATACACACACACATACATATATACACACACATACATATATACACATACACACATATACACATATATAAATATACATATACACAAATATATACACATACACATAAATATATACACATACACATATATAAATATATAAATATACACACCAGTAGAAAAACGGCAGCACTCTGTTTCAAGGTACAAAGTAATGAAGGGTGCCAGCTGATAGTCCCGATCCAAAGACCATACGCATATCCAAGAAGAAAATTCAGCAGCACTCCAACGATCAAGGTGAAAAAAAAGTGAAATTTATTGTGCCAACATGGCAATGCAACGTTTCCGTCCCACCTTGGGACCTTTCTCAAGCATAGTGATACATACATATTCAGTGGTTTATATAGTGTGTATCCAATCAGTATCGTCAATCTAATTAAAATAATGAGGTTGATATATACATCTCAAAACAACGTGATACAAACAATGAAAGAGTATCGAAGTGACATAAATTGATACATATTGTGAAAACAATAAGTTGATATTAAAAGCAACATAAAACATACATTTTTCATGCAAGAAAATACATAATTACATGAATCGCAATATTGAACAGCTGAGTTGAAAATCGGAGACTGCACGACCACTTCGCCAATCAATCAGAGAGCACGTATTATTGTTTAACATATGACGCCTGTCATTCACAGCCCGTATCTGTCCGGCTCCAATGCGCATGCGTCGGGTCAGTCCGGACCGAATAGGACGTCTCGCTTTAGTGATTAGGATACCGATCGTTTAGTAAACAGAGTCCTCAGCATTCAGTTGTACGTGATCGATCAGTATATCCCGGAGATGACATGTCGCTCCGAGAATTTAAAATATCGATCGCCAAAAACGATTGTATGCATTATAGATAGGAAATATAAATCAGATTAGAAAATTGCTCATACCGTCTGTACACAGCACCTAAAGTGTAAATATACCCAAATGTTATAAATGCATGGAAATAGGCAGTTTACCGCACATCATAATTAAAAGGTCAAAAGATTATTTATTTACACATATACATATATAAACATATATAAATATACATATATAAACATATATAAATATACGTATATAAACATACATAAATATACGTATATAAACATATACATATATAAACATACATATATATACATATATAAACATATATAAACATATATAAACATATATACATAAATATACATATATACATAAATATACATATATACATAAATATACATATATACATAAATATACATATATATAAATATACATATATATAAATATACATATATATATAAATATACATACACAGTCCAGGGTGGATGAACACAGCACTCCAAATGCAACAAATCAGGCCATGTGCTCGTTACCTGGGGGTGAATCAATTCCCCAATATTCAGATAGAGAGAAATGTAGAGCGTAGTAACGGCACCAGGACTTCAAGATGGATGAAAGCAAAAGTGGATTTATTTCACCTCAACACAGCAACGTTTCGGTTCCTGTTGAACCGAAACGTTGCTGTGTTGAGGTGAAATAAATCCACTTTTGCTTTCATCCATCTTGAAGTCCTGGTGCCGTTACTACGCTCTACATTTCTCTCTATAAATATACATATATACATATAAATATACATATATACATATAAATATACATATATACATATAAATATACATATATACATATAAATATACATATAAACACATATATACATATAAATATACATATATACATATAAATATACATATATACATATATACATATAAATATACATATATACATATAAATATACATATATACATATAAATATACATATATACATATAAATATACATATATACATATAAATATACATATATACATATAAATATACATATATACATATAAATATATAAATATACATAAATATACATATAAATATACATATAAATATACATATAAATATACATATAAATATACATATAAATATACATACATATATATACATATATATACACATATAAATATACATATAAATATACATAAATATACATACATATATATATAAATATACATAAATATACATATAAATATACATACATATATATATAAATATACATAAATATACATATAAATATACATATACATAAATATACATATATATATAAATATACATATATATATAAATATACATATATACATAAATATACATAAATATACATATATATATATAAATATACATAAATATACATAAATATACATAAATATACATAAATATACATAAATATACATAAATATACATAAATATACATATATATATAAATAAATATACATATATATATAAATATACATAAATATACATAAATATACATATATATATAAATATACATAAATATACATAAATATACATATATATACATATACATAAATATACATATATACACATACATAAATATACATATATACACATACATAAATAAATATACATATATACACATATATAAATATACACATATATAAACATATATAAATATACACATATATAAATATACACATATATATACAAGTATATTTACTGTATATACTAAGAATCGTACTATAAACTATTTTGTTTTTAGGGTACGCTGTTGACCGGCGTAGGGTGCTGTTCTGGGCTTGGGTTTATGGTTTGTGTTAAGCGTAGAGTTTAGGTTTGAAAAAAAAAAGTAAAAAAAAAAAATATAGAAAATAAAAAGATTAAATCCTTTAGTGTTCTTAGTTGATAAAAAAAATTTAAACCGCTAGTTCCATTTATTATTTGCGGTTTAGACTGTATAATCATTATGGCTGCCAGAAGATTACAGCATTGAGGATTCTGCATCTGAAGTTGAGCTTTTACTTGAAAGCGACAGCGAAAGTGTTGCTTCAAGGGATTCAACGGATATGAGACCCAGCACCAGTGATATGGGAGACGGTGCAGTTGCCACAACGTCCGTTCAAAGTGCAGCCCCTGAAATAGCGCAACCCCACCAAACCGATTTAGTGTGGGAACCCACAAGTTTATTTTCTCCCACCATAAATGACTATTGCTACTCCTGCCATAAGTCCCAATGTCAGTAATTTTTCACCACAAAATTATTTTAATATTTTTATTACGGACCAAGTTTTGGAACATTTTGTGCATGAAACAAATTTGTATGCCAGGCAGTACATTGCAAATAAGCCTTCGTCACCTCATGCCAGGTTGTGGAATCCCACAAATGCAATGGAAATAAAAATAATTCTGGGCCTTACCCTTAACATGGGAATTATAAAAAAAAAACCTCTATTAGTTCATATTGGGCATCAAGCCCTATACATGCCACCCCCATTTTTTCTGCCATTATGTCACGCAGCAGGTACGAAATACTTATGCGATTTCTCCACTTTAGTGACAACCTACAGGCACCCCCTTCCAGAGACAGACGCCGTGACCGGCTGTATAAATTAAGGACTTTGCTAAATTTTCTTAATTCCTCCTTTTTAGGAGCATATACCCCATAACAAAATTTAGCAGTGGATGAATCGCTAATGAATTTCAAAGGGCGTCTCTCATTCCGCCAATTCATACCCTCAAAAAGTGCAAAATACGGGGTAAAGATCTACAAGTTATGTGAAAGCACTACTGGCTACACATGTGCATTTAAAGGGAATGTGTTGCCAGAAAAACATGTTTTTTTTTTAAAAATTAAACATTTAGTGTGTGGGTGATTAAACATTGTTCAAATTTTTTTTATTTTTTTCGCGAGTCAGGAAATATTATAAATTATTTCTAATTTATAATACTACCCATTTTTGGTCACTAGATGGAGCTAGTTCCCAAAATTGCAGCATTGCAACATTGGGTTAAAAGCCCTCGCTCTAGTGAGCTCTCAGCATCCCCCCCTCCTTTATCCTGGCTAGTGCCGGGATAAACGAGGGGTTTGAAAGGTTTAACCTCCTACACTGTGTGTCGCCATTTTTTGAGGTAACCCACAGTGTAGTAGGTTTACATACAGTAGTAAACACACACAAACACTAACATACATTGAAATCTCTTACCTGCTCCTGCCGCCGCGGCTCCCTCCGGCCCGTCCGCTCCGTTTGCTGCCGCTGTTCCATGTGCACAAGTCCGGAAGCCGCGACCGGAAGTAGTAATATTACTGTCCGGCCGCGACTTCCGGTCCACAGGAAAATGGCGCCGGACGGCGCCAATTTCGAATAGGACTGTGTGGGAGCGGCGCATGCGCAGTTCCCACACAGACGCCGTACACGGCAGTCAATGGGACGGGAGCCGTTCGCAGTCCCTATGGGACTGTGGCTGCCGTATTCCATGTCTGTGTGTGTCGTTAATCGACACACACACAGAAATGGAACAAAAAATGGCAGCCCCCATAGGGAAGAAAAAGTGTAAAAATAAGAAACAGTAAAACACAAACACACAAATTAATATAAACGTTTTTATTAAAGCACTAACATCTTTAACATATAAAAAAATTATTTGTGATGACACTGTTCCTTTAAGATCTACGAGGGTAAAGACAGTGAATTTAATCCACCAGGGTTTTTCGTGACCGCAAGGACGTCTACATGATCAGCACTATCCATACAAGTGCAACAGCCGCTGTTGGAGAACGTGGGGCCTCTGCAGATAGACAAAAGCCTGTGTGTGTCATCGGCTATAACAAATTCATGGGTGGGGTAGATTTGTGCGACCAGATGTTACAACCTTATCTGGTTAAAAGGAAAACCAGAACATGGTATAAGAAAGTGGCAATATACCTCATCCAGGTTGCAATGCACAATGCATTTGTCCTGCACAAAAAATCAGCGGGCAGGGCGACATTCTTTGAATTTCAGGAGAAAGTGATTGAAGATCTCCTCCTATTTCAATCTGCAGACCAGAGAGTAGTCCATGAGTGAGAGGATGTACGCCATGTTGAAAAACATTTTTTACACCCCATCCCATCAAAATCTAACCAAAAATTCCCCAAAAAACGGTGTCGGGTCTGCAGCAAACGAGGACAGCGAAGTGAGTCAAGATATTATTGTTCCGCTTGTCCTTCCAACCCTGGTCTATGCATAAGTCCCTGTTTTGAAATCTATCATATCGTTGCACATTACTAATTTTCTTTTGTGAGATATAAAAGTTAAAATGCAGGATTTATTTAGGATTTTATTTTTCTGTACACCTCTTATAGAAATATACTTTTCTAGATTGAGTCATTTTGGGATATAACCCAGTTATAGAAAGTGGAATAAGGTCCTGAAATTCATTCAAGATAAAATTGTGCCCTGCAAGCTTTTTATTTCCTTTTCAGTTATGACTATGTCCTCCCATAAATAACTGTTACTCACTGGGGATACGGCATAATTTTTTCTTTTTATTCTGAGGATTTCTAATAAGCGAGCTGTTCCTTATCAATACACTATGGGCTTTATTACAGTTTTGTTAGGGTTTTTGGTGGACCTCTTACGCCCGACAATACTTCTAGAAATAGCGACAATTAATTGGGGAGTAGTGGTCCTTTACTGTATCTATACATACGGTGTGGGACAAAGCCCCTTCATATAATCTACAGGTGCATGGTTGTTTTGTGCACATGGCGGTTCCTACCTTGCCGGGCAGGGGCTTGTTATGGTGTACCGCGTCACTTGGCACATTCGTCCCTTATATAGGGATTGATGGAGCTAAAGAGACGTTGTATGACCAGTCACTTTGAATAATAAAGTCATTACCGCCCTACAAATTTTCTTTCATCCTGTGAACATGCTCTAGTTTTCCACATAGCTGGATACATTATTCCTCCCTTTTTTTGGGATATATTGCCTTTTTCCGCCAACAGTTTAATAAATTTTCCCACTCTAACTTACTATATATCAGAGCGGGTTGATATACATAATGTCTATGGACACATGATTTCAGGACAGCTGCTTTCTTAGCACGACAGTCATAGGGTGTAGAAACTGTTAGGGACATATACTTCTCAATCTAGAAAAGTAGAATCATCCCATTTTCAAGCAAAATGTGTGTCCTGAAAGCCTCCGGGTGCTCCCTTCCTTTTGGGTCCTGCCGTGTGTCCAGGAAACACATTAGGGCCACAATGGGGATATTTTTGAACACAGGAGAAACAGGGTGATACATTTTCTGGTGCATTTCCTTATTCTCATATCCTCTGTACAAGAAATCTGACCTTAAAATGACACATTTCTGAAAAAAAGTGAAATAAAATTTTCTTTTCACCTGCTTTGCATTAATTCCTGCAAAAACTGTGGGGTCAAAATACTTAGTACACACCTAGATGAATACCTTAAGGGGGTCTAGTTTTCAAAATGGGGTCATTTATGGGGAGTTTCTATCTTTTTGGCAGCTCAGTGCCTCTATAAATGTGTAATGGGACCTGAAACATTTTCAAGCAAAATATGAGACCTGAATGCCTCCGGTTGCTCCCTTCATTTCGGGCCCTGCCGTGTGTCCAGGCAACGCATTAGGGTCACAATGTGGGCATTTTTGAAAACAGGAGAAGCAGGGTGATAGATTTTGGGGGGTGTTCCTTCATTCTCATGGTCGCTTTACAAAGAAATCGGTCTTCAAAGTGATACTTTTATGAAAAAAGTGAAATTCTATTTTTTTACGCCTGCTTTGCATGAATTCTTACAAAAAACCTGTGGGGTCAAAATACTTACAACACCCCTTAATAAATACCTTAAGGGGTGTAGTTTTTAAAATGGTGTCACTTGTGGGGGTTTCGACCATTTTGACACCTATGAGCCTCTGAAAACCTGGCTTGGTGCAGGAAAACAAAATGTACTTCAAAATGTATAAAAGGATTACTAAATTTGTAAGTCTTCTAAATTGCTCAAAAAAAATATTTATTTTTTTCAAAAGTGCTGCCAAAATGGAGTAAAGAGATGGAAATATATATTTAATAAAAAAAATTGTACAGTATGTATGTACATGTGACATATTGCAGTTAAAAATAGGGAAAAATGATACTTTTTACAAAATGTCTTCAATTTTTCTATTTTTTAATTAATTTCCGCAAATCGTATCAGTCTACTATTACCACCAAAATAAAGTACAACATGTGATGAAAAAACAATGTCAGAATTACTTGGATATTCAAAACTTTCGCAGAGTTATTTTCTGATAAAGTCAGACATACCAGATTTCACAAATCTGGCTTGGTCATTAACACCTTCCCGACCGCCCACTGTCTTTTGACGTCAGGCGGTGCGGGTGCTTGATCTACAGAGACGTCTTTTGGCGTCGCTGCAGATCAGGCTGATGAGCGCTCGTGTGAGCACTCATCCTCTAAGCAGGAGCTGTTACTAACACAGCTCCTGATCTTAGAGCAGCCTCCTGAACACAGCTGGGGTCGGCAAACAATCGGACCCCAGCTGTGTAACCCTTTGATTACCGCGGTCCGTGACCGCGGCATGGTCAAAGGGAATTCCCCTCTTTGATCGCATCACCGGGATTCCAGTGATGCGATCAAACACCGGGGAATCCCTCTGCAGTCAGTCCTGGGGACCTACAAAGTACCCCAGGGCTGTCTGTTCCGCGTGCCTGCTGTTCGGGCACACTATGTGCTGCCCGATCAGCAGCCTGTGTCATAGTGACGCAGTGTAATGTATTAGCGTACAGAAGTATGCTAATACATTACAAGTAAAAAATAAAGTTACAAATAAAGTTATCCCTTGATGGGATTAAAAAAAAAAAAAGTAACAAAACAAATAAATAAAAAAAGTGCCAAAAAGAGTCTTTATTTTGCATTAACCCCTTAGTGACCAACAGTACGCCTTTTTACGTTCCTCACTAATGGGCTTTAGGCTAATGCGACGCCTTTTAACGTGATCGCATTAGCCTAAAGTAGCGCCGAAATTAATGATCGGGGCTCCGTTCTCTCAGCTACCGGAGGTAGCTGAGAGTTCGGGGCAACGACCAGAGACCATAACGAGTTGTCTCTGGTCACGTGATCGCCGTGAATCGCTATTTCACGGCGTTCAAGCTAAACCGGCGGATAATCGCCATTTCTCTCTCCTCTCATGGAATAACTCCTTAGAGAGGAGAGAGAACGGGTAAATAGTGCGCCCCCCCCCCCGTCCGATTCCCCTTCATGTCCGATCCCCCCCCCCCGGTCCGATCCCCCCCCCCCCGGTCCGATCCCCCCCCCACGGTCCGATTCCCCCCCCCCCCAAAATGGCGCCCGAGTGCGCTTTGCATAACTTACCTGTGTCGTCATCTGGCACAGCAACAATCAGGGACCGTTGTGACTGGTCCCTGATCAGGTGATCTCTGTGATAAAACCTATCACAGAGATCACTGACAGTTATTTTCAAAACACAGCCAGGACATGGGCTGTGTTTCTCTCTCCTCCCATTGTAGTTGTTCTTAGAGGAGAGAGAAATCAGTCTAAGTCCTGTGCTGTGAAGAAAGAAAACAAGTGATAAAAAATCATCGTTACATATACATACATATATATATATATAATATATCAAATCTATATTAGCGTCAGCGCTAGATTAGCGTCAGCGCTAGTTTAGCGTTAGTGCTAGTTTAGCGTTAGTGCTAGTTTACCGTTAGTTTAGCGTTACTTTAGGGTTAGGGCTAGTTTAGCGTTCGTGTTTAGGGCCGTTTAGAATTAATTTTACGTCTGTTATATATAAAAAAAAAAAATATATAAAAAAAAAATATATATAAAAAAAAAATAAAATTTGTGTCGTTTTTAGGATTTTAGGTTTACTTTAGGGTTAGGACTTATAGGGCATATATATATATATATATACATACACATCTATAAATATGTCTCAGCGTATGTACAGCGCGGAGCAAGCCTACGCCTTGCTATGTTCCGACACTTCTGAAAGCGAAACACACCGCTTCAGAATTTGTTCCAGACAGTGACAGTGACGATTCTAATTCCACCGCTGAACCCCATAGTCCTATGGTGGTGGATACGTCAGTCGCTGTAGAGGTGTCAAGTGCAGGGCCGAGTGTTGCAGTCCCTCCCGTGATGTGGGATCCTGCACTATCATTTTCCCCCCAAGTACCCCAATTTGAAGCGACCCCAGGAATTAGCGTCGACGTCCAAAATTTTACCCCCTATAATTTTTTTAATTTATTTATATGTGATACGGTCCTAGACTTGATAGTCCAGCAGACTAATCTGTATGCTAGGCAGTTTGTTCTACAAAAGCCTGCATCTATGTACTCCAGAATGTGGAGCCCCACAAGTGTCCCAGAAATAAAAAAATTTTTAGGCATTACCCTCAATATGGGTTTGGTTAAAAAACCCTCTGTCCGGTCCTACTGGACTTGTAGTGCTGTCCACGCTACCCCTGTATTTGCAGCAGTGATGTCCAGAAACCGCTATGAGGCCCTAATGCGATTCATGCATTTTACTGATAATTCCCAAGTCCCCCCAAGAAGTGACCCAGCTTATGATCGGCTTAATAAATTAAGGCCATTAATCACCCTTCTAAATGATTTATTTTTAAAGTTGTACACCCCTGACAAAAATTTGTCAGTAGATGAATCGCTCATGAGCTTCAAAGGGCTTCTTTCCTTTCGTCAATTCATCCCTTCCAAACGAGCCAGATATGGGGTGAAATTGTACAAAGTTTGCGAGAGCACAACGGGTTACACCTGCGGTTTCAAAATCTATGAAGGCAGGGACTGCCAAATTTATACCCCAGGCTGCCCAGAAACTATTGGCACCTCTGGCAAAATTGTGTGGAACCTAATGGAGCCATTTCTGCACAAGGGGTACCACGTCTATACAGACAATTTTTATACCAGCGTTGCCCTTTATAAAGCCCTCCATGCTGCAAATACAGGGGCCTGTGGGACAGTACGGAAGAACAGAGTGGGACTCCCACAACAGTTGGTGTCCAGGCGTTTGGGAAAGGGAACATCCATGGCCCTTGCAAGTCAGGAATTGCTTGCAGTGAAGTGGGCCGACAAGAAGGATGTCTACATGCTGTCCACCGTACACACGGACACCACTGTGGCAATTACGGAGAGGGGGGCTACCACTGCAAAGCAGAAACCGGTCTGTGTAACAGACTACAACAAATTTATGGGGGGTGTAGACCTTTCCGACCAGGTGCTTCAGCCTTACCTGGTGAAGCGCAAAAATAAGGCCTGGTACAAAAAGGTAGCAATCTACCTCATCCAGGTTGCTACCTATAACAGTTTTGTTATTTTCAAAAAAGCCCAAGGAACGCTCACTTTCCTTCAATTTCAGGAGAAGGTCATTGAGCATCTCCTTTTTGAGTCCACTATACCGGCACAATCCTGCGAATCTGAGGATGTGCGCAGGCTTTCAGAGCGCCACTTTTTACACCCTATTCCCTCCACTGAGACCCAAAAATATCCCCAAAAAAGGTGTCGGGTATGTAGCAGGCATGGCAGGAGGAGGGATACCCGCTTTTATTGCCCCATGTGTCCATCAAAACCAGCCCTTTGTAACTATCCCTGTTTCGAAACCTTTCACACGGTTGCAAATTACTAGAATTTAACACAAAAAAAAATAATGGGTTGGGGGCCTTTTTAGGGAGTCAATTTCTTTATATTTTCTTTTTAGTTCGTGGGCTTTCCAAGTAGGGATTATTTCTTGTGGGAGAGGTTGTAGAGCACATTTTTTTCAGACCGTGAAACTAATTTTACCCCTTATGATTTTTTTTATTTATTTGTGGGTGATCAAGTGCTGGAATTAATTGTCCAGTACAAAATCCCACATCCACAAATTTTTTATTTTGACTGTTCTTATGACTATGTCCTGCCACATACGGCTGTTACATTCCTAATTCTGTACCGTGATACGGGCATGATCTTTTTTTTTTATTTGGAGGATCTCTAATAATCGAGCTGTTCCTTATCAATACACCATGGGCTTTGTTACGGTTCTTCTGGAAATACTCATTTTGGGGATTAGTGATCCTTTACTGTTCCTATAGATGGTTTTGGACACTGTCCTTTTATATATTCTGTAGGTGATTGGTTGTTTTGTGCACATAGCGGTTCCTACCTTGCCGGGCAGGGGTCTGTTATGGTGTACCGCGTCACTTGGCACATTCGTCCCTCATAAGGATTGATGGAGCTAAAGAGACGTTGTACAACCAGTCACTGAAAAAAAAAATCCTTGTCATGACAGCCCTGCAGGTGTTCTTCTATCTAGTGAACAGACTCGAGTTTGCAACATAGTTGGGTACATTTTCCTCCATTTGTTTGAAGATATTGCCCGTCACTCCAGTACAGTTTATTTTTTCCTCTCTGACTGATTTTATATTAGGACAGAATTCTGTCCACAATGACATCATAATGGCACCAACTGCTTCTTCAGCAAGACATAGTCATAAGTACAGGCAAATACGTCTATAGCAACATGTATCCGTTATGAATACACGGCTTCACTTCTATTCTGTGCCGCACAAATTTATTAATGTGGCATATTTCTAACAAAATAACCTTCTACCACGTCTCCTCTATTTCATGTGGAAACGTAATAAAAGCTTGAAGAAAACATTATATACCCATAGTGTCTGAAATGATACCCATTATTTCCTCCTTTAAAAAATTTTTGGTCCGCATGCCCACTACACCACTAGATGAATACCTTTAGGGGTTTAGTTTTTAAAATGGGGTCATTTCTGCGTGGTTTTTTTTTGTTCAGGCAGCTCAATGCCTCTAAATGCATGATATGGGGCCTAGAATTTATTCAATTGTGCCCTGAAAGCCAAAGGGTGCTCCCTCTCTTTTTGGCCCAGCCACACGTCTAATAAGCAGATTATGGCAACAATGAGAGTATTTTTGAAAACAGGAGAAACAGGGTGATAGATTTTGGGGTGTGTTTCTTCATTTTCATGTTCGCTTTACAAAGAAATCGGTCTTCAAAGTGATACTTTTATATAAAAAGTGTTTTTTTTATTTTATTTCACCAGCTATGCATTAAATTTAGCAAAAAACTGTGGGGTCAAAATACTCACTACACCCCTAGATAAATACCTTAAGGGGTCTAGTTTTCTAAATGGGGTCGTTTATGGGGAGTTTCTATCGTTCTGGTAGTTCAAAACCTCTCCAAATGTACAGTGGGGCCTAAAACAATTTCAAGCAAAATAGGAGTCCTGAAAGCCACCGGGTGCTCCCTTTCTTTCGGGCCCTGCTGTGTGTCCAGGCAACACATTAGGGTCACAATGGGGGCATTTTTGAAAACAGGAGAAACAGGGTGATAGATTTTGGTGTGTGTTTCTTCATTCTTATAGTCGCTTTACACAGAAATCGGTCTTCAAAGTGATACTTTTATGAAAAAAGTGAATTTTTATTTTTTTTCACCTGCTATGCATTAAATTTAGCAAAAAACTGTGGGGTCAAAATACTCACTACACCCCTAGATAAATACCTTAAGGGGTCTAGTTTTCTAAATGGGGTCGTTTATGGGGAGTTTCTATCGTTCTGGTAGTTCAAAACCTCTCCAAATGTACAGTGGGGCCTAAAACATTTTCAAGCAAAATAGGAGTCCTGAAAGCCTCCGGGTGCTCCCTTTCTTTCGGGCCCTGCTGTGTGTCCAGGCAACGCATTAGGGTCACAATGGGGGCATTTTTGAAAACAGGAGAAACAGGGTGATAGATTTTTGGGTGTGTTTCTTCATTCTCATGGTCGCTTTACAAAGAAATCGGTCTTCAAAGTGATACTTTTATGAAAAAAGTTAAATTATATTTTTTTATGCCTGCTTTGCATGAATTCTTACAAAAAAACTGGGGTCAAAATACTTACAACACCCCTTAATAAATACCTTAAGGGGTCTAGTTTTCAAAATGGGGTCACTTGTGGGGGTTTCCACCATTCTGACACCTATGAGCCTATGAAAACCTGGCTTGGTGCAGGAAAACAAAATGTACTACAAAATTTATACAATTATTACTTAACTTGTAAGTCCTCTAAATTGCTCAAAAATTATTTTTTTTTTTCAAAAGTGCTGCCAAAATAGAGTAAAGAGATGGAAATATATATTTAATAAAAAAAATTGTACAGTATGTGTGTACATATGTGACATATTGCAGTTAAAAATAGGGAAAAATGATAATTTTTACAAAATTTCTTCAATTTTTCTATTTTTTAAGTTATTTCCGCAAATCGTATCAGTCTACTTTTAACACTAAAATAAAGTACAACATGTGACGAAAAAACAATGTCAGAATTACTTGGATATTCAAAACTTTCACAGAGTTATTCTCTGATAAAGTCACACATACCAGATTTGACAAATTTGGCTTGGTCATTAAGGTCCAAACAAGCTTGGTCACTAAGGGGTTAAATACATTTTATTGCCCCTACACTAAATAAAAAAAACACCTACGCATATTAGGTATCTACACGACCGTAATAAAATGAAGAATTAATCTAACGGGTTATTTAGCGTGAAACGTGAACGGGATAAAAAACAAAAAAAACTATTCCGAGAATCGCCTTTTCCTATATTCACGGCGGAAGGAAAAACATTTTTTTTTACCCCCAAACTGTGTGAAAAATAAAATACTATTTCTCTCGCATAAAACAAGGCCTCATACAGCCACGTCAATGAAAAAATAAAAAAGTTATGGCTGCTGAAACGCAGAGAGGCAAAAACAGAAAAATTTAGCTGGTCATTAAGGTCTTTTCAGGCCCGGTCATTAAGGGGTTAAAGGGAATGTGTTAGCAAAAAAATTTTTTTATTTTTTTTTTAGTTAACCCCTTAGTGACCAGCCCATTTTAGGCCCTAATGGCCAAGCTATTTTATTCGTTTTTCTATAGTCGCATTCAAAGAGCTATAACTTTTTTATTTTTTCGTCTACATAGCTGTATGAGGACTTGTTTTTTGCGGGATTAGTTGTGCTTTTTAATAGCACCATTTTTGGGTACCTATCATTTTTATATTAACTTTTATTAACCTTTTTGGGGGGGGGGGGGTTATAAAAAAAACTGAAATTCCGCCATTGTTCTATGCGTTTTTAAATTGACGCCGTTCACTATGCGACGTAAATAACAGGTTACCTTTATTCTATGGGTCGGTACGATTACGGCGATACCACATATGTAGAGGTTTTTTTATGTTTTACGACTTTTGCACAATAAAAACACTTCTGAACTAAAATTATTTGCTTTTGCATCGTCGCTTTCCAAGAGGCGTAATTTTTTTATTTTTCAATCAATGTAGTGATTTTTGGGCTTGTTTTCTGCGGGACAAGACGTAGTTTTGAATGGTACTGTTTTGGGGTGCATGGGACTTATGGATTCATTTTTATTATGACTTTTTTGGGGGGCAATGGGAAAAAATTGCAATTTCGCCATGGTTTTTTGCGTTTTTTTTTTACGGTATTCACTTTGCGGTTCAAATTACATATTAACTTTATTAATGGAGTCATTACGGCCGCGGCGATACAACATATGTGTACTTTTTTTTTTTTTTTTACACTTACTAAAAAAAACATTTTTTTCCATAAAAAGTGGTTTTAATTTATTTTTTTACTGTACTTTTTATTAATAATCTTTATTTCACTTTGATGACTTATTTTATTAGTCCCACTAGGGGACTCTACTGTGCGATATTCCGATCGCTGCTATAATGCTCTGGTATACTTCGTATACCAGAGCATTATTGCCTGTCAGTGCAAATCTGACAGGCAATCTGTTAGGACGTGCCTCCGGCGCGTCCTAACAGGCATATGTCCAGGGCAGACCTGGGGGCTTTTATCAAGCCCCCGGCTGCCATGACACCCCATCGGAGACCCGCGATTGCATTCGCGGGCCGCCGATGGGTGACAGAGGGAGCGCACTCCCTCTGTAAACAAAGTTAAATGCCGCGGTCGCTATTGACGGCGGCATTTAACGGGTTAAACGGCCGCGATATAAGTAAACTTCGATCGCGGGCATTGGAGCAGGAGCTCAGCTGTCGTCAGACAGCAGAGCCCCGGCACCCGTGCAGGACTTAGACTAGGCTGACGTGAAAAGGTGTCAGCCTAGCCTAAAGCCCATTAGTGACCGACGTAAAAAGGCATATTAGTGGTCACTAAGGGAATTAGTGTGTAGGTGATTAAACATTGTTCTAATTTTTTTTATTTTTTTCACGTGTCAGGAAATATTATAAATTAGATTCTAATTTATAATATTTCCCAGCACAGGTCACTAGATGGAGCAATTCCCAAAATTGCATCATTGCATGTGGTAAAGCAACCACATTGCTTTATGCTGCAAATTTGGTGTAGACACACTTTCTCTAGTGTGCTCACACAATCCCCCCTCCTTTATCCTGGCTAGTGCCAGGAGAAAGGAGGGGGTTGTATGTTCAAACCTCCTACACTCAGAATCCCCCCTCCTTTATCCTGGCTAGTGCCAGGAGAAACGAGGGGATTGAACGGTCTAACCTCCTACACGGTGTCGCCATTTTTTGAGCTAACACACAGCGTAGTAGGTTTACATACACTAGTAAACACACACTGAAACACGAACATACATAGAAATCACTTACCTGCTCCTGCCGCCGCCGCTCCCTCCGGTCCGTCCGCTGCCGCTGCTCCAAGTGCACAAGTCCGGAAGCCGCGACCGGAAGTAGTAATCTTACTGTCCGGCCGCGACTTCCGGTCTACAGGAAAATGGCGCAGGACGGCGCTCAGTTCAACTTGGACTGTGTGGGAGCGGCGTACACCATAGTGGATGGAACGGGCCCCGTTCGCATTCACTATGGGACTGTAGCTGCCGTACTCCATGTCTGTATGTGTCGTTAATCGACACATACAGAAATGGAGTAAAAAATGGCAGCCCCCATAGGGAAGTAAAAGTGTAAAAATAAAAAAAAGTAAAACACACAAATAAATATAAAAGTTTGTAATAAGACTAAAATCAAACGGATGTTAAAAAAAAAAATTTACGTGACACTGTTCCTTTAAGGTCTTTCCAGGCCCAGTCATTAAGGGGTTAAAGGAACTAAACTATGTACCTACTATCTGACAGCAACTCTGGCTAGCGACGACATGGTAGAAGCTGGCACAGAGATCTGGTTGTTTCACATTTCTCTAGGAATTGGTGTCCAGTGTCAGGAGGCAGCAATAAATCTTGAGGCTAAAAGAGAAAACAAGAGACGTAAGCTTTTAAGAACACTCCAAGAAAACCATTTAGCATCTTGGATAGTGCTGCTTACTGGGGGACAGAGCACGACTGGTTCATAGAAAATTAAAATGAGATTATGCCCCACTCTTCCTCAGGCAAAGTTATTTTGTTTTTAAGAGACTCTGTCACCACATTATGTGGCCTATCTTCTACATAATGTGATCGGCGCTGTAATTTAGATTACAGCAGTGTTTTTTATTTAGAAAAACGATCTATTTTCACGTTATGACCTATTTTAGCTTTATGCTAATGACTTTCTTAATGCCCAATGCGTTGTGGAGAGAAGTGTATGACGCTGACCAATCAGCATGATACACTTCTCTCCATTCATTTACAGCGCGATTACGCTTGCTGTGCTGTAAGTCCCACAAAAACGTTAGCGAAGTGTCGGGATTGTCAATAGACATCGCGTCCTGGCTGGTAGCAATGTCTATTCACTCTCAAGACACTTCAGTAACGTTAATGTGTGTGTATGTGGCTGCACATAGTGAACAACGCAGGATCACTATGTGCAGAGTAAATGAATGGAGAGAAGTGTATGACACTGATTGGTCAGTGTCATGCACTCCTCTGTACAACGCCCACTTGGTCAAAAGTATAAACACACCCAATTGGGCATTAAGAAACTCATTAGCATAAAGCTAAAATAGGTCATAACTTGGTCAAAATAGATGTTTTTCTAAATAAAAAAAACACTGCTATAATCTACATTACAGCGCCAATCACATTATGGCGAAGAGAGGCCACTTATAATGTGGTGACCGAGCCTCTTTAAGGGGGAAAATCATTGCTGATAAGTTTTATGTGGGAAGCCTTTGCAAGCTGCTGCACACATTTGTAAAGGCCAGTCTTCAATTACAAATTCAGTTGAAAGATATACTATAACTTCAGATTTGTCAGACTATGGTGGCTAGAATGAAAGAGCCGACTCTACAGTGCCATTCGCGTTTTGACCTTCGAGAAGTGATGACAGGTTATAGACTAATCCAGCAGCTGGCAACCCGCACCTTTAGCGGTTGAGAAACTACAACTGCCAGCATGCACCGACAGCTGCAAATGACTGCTGTAATGCAATTCTCTGGTCTGTCATCACCTCTCCATGGTCAGAGTGAAGCTGTCCCTTGGTTCCAGTCCGCTTCTTACATATTAGTAATCTAGCAACTGATGAGAACTGCGGATATCCACGTTTTCCTACTGTCCTCTCATGGTAACTATTTCCATTTTTAGAAGGTGCAATGGAGTCAGATTTGTTTTTGAGCTAGTGGTATAATGGCAAAATATGGCCACTGATGGAGGGGCGTGTGACCAGACCCGTAAATAAGAAGCCTCCATTGAATAACGCTGTGCACGGCGCTTGATAGTTTCCTTTATGGTGCACAAGGTTATTCAATGGATGCTGCTGATGGAAAAATGTGGTCACATACCCCTCCAGACAAGGCCGTATTTGGAGTTGGTGCTGCCCTTGGCACATTTAGGGCTGACACCCCCGAAAACGCAGCTTTAATGGATAAAAAAAAAAATCTGCACCATGTGTTAATTGTTGTGGATTTTACCTGCCAGATGAATTCAATAGGGGAAAACCTGCGACAGAAAACCAGCGATCCCGCAGCATAAATGGACATGCTGCGGATTGAAAAAACGCTCCGCAGATCAAATTATGACCTGTTTTTCGGTGAGGTTTTTTATGCAGCGTGTGGAGATTTGTTCAAATATCATCCACTCTAAGCTACTGTATTACACCGCGGATTTTTTGCAATGAAATCCATTGCGTAAAATCTGCAGAGTTTACGCTACGACATACCCTTGAAGAAAAGCTCAATGCTAACCCATTAACAATCCCTCCCCTGCCCCCTCCCTCACATGAACACTGGGGCCATTTCCCCTATACTTGATCAGGTCAGCTTACTATTTTTTAGAAAAATAAAAATCACTCCTGAAGCAGCCCCCCCTCCCAACTGGAGCAAAAAAAAAAACTATGCCCGTTACCTCAGTACATCGTCCTACTTTAAAAGTAGGCCAATGAACAGACGTAACCTGGGATCATGTGACGTAAACTAACCAATGATCGCGTAGAGCTGTCACTGCTTAATTTCGACAGACCCAGGATGGCAAGTATAATTGTTTTGCTTATTTAGTTAGTATTACTAATGTGTTTTCTTCTTTTTTTTGTGTTTTTTTACAGGTTCGGTTGTTGGAATACGTCAGATTCGAGGACTACTTAGATGACGGCATTTTTATTTTCACTGAAATGGTTATGTGGGCCGCTTTTATTTCAATAAAATGTTTTTTCTGTGTAGGTGTTTTTTATAACTTTATTACTACTGACTTCGTAATGACAGCTGTCTGACTGACAGCGTCCATTACTGACGCGGGGCTTAGTGTTAACCAGTGAAGAGGCTAGCATTAACCCTCCATTATGACCCCGATACCCACCGACACCAGGGGTGCCAGAAAGAGCAGGGTACAATCTAGTATCCGAACATCTTAAGTGATGGTTGGTAACTGGGGCGGCTGCAGGCTGGTATTACCCTGGAAAAGCCCAAAAACAAGTGTCGTTCCCACCCTGATAATGCTAGGCTGCAGCGGCTTTATAATATCTAGCTGGTTATGAAGAATAATTTTTATAGCAATTATTTATTGGAAAACAAAATAACAGATGTGGGGGTCCCCACCTATTTTTCATATCCAGCCAGACAAAACCACAAGCTTGCATTAGCAGGGTGGGAAAAGCCCATTGTTTTTGGGCATTCCCAGCCTGCGGACGCCCCAGTACCCGACCATCACTTCAGATGGTCAGGTACTGGATCGTACCTGGCTCTTCCCAGTATCCCTGGTGGCGGTGGGTACCAGGGCAAGAATGGGCAAGAGAGTGTTAGCCTCTGCACCGGCTAACACTAAGCCCCGCCTTAGTAATGGATGCCATCTATCAGACAGCCACCATCACTAAGGCAGTGGTAATAAAGTAAAAAAAAAAATATATATATATATATATATATATATATATTTTATTTAAATAAAAGGCCACACAACACTAGTTAAGTATATTGAAAATAAAAATGCTGTCATCCAAAATCCTTGAATCTGACGTAGTCCAACAACCTGTAAAAAACAAAATACACAAAAAAAAACATTAGTAACATTAACCCCTTCCCTCTTTAGCCACTTTCCTGACACAGCCTCATTTTTCAAATCTGACATGTTTCACTTTATGTGGTAATAACGTCTGAATGCTTAAACCTATCCAAGCGATTGAGATTGTTTTCTCGTGACACATTGGACTTTATGTTACTGCCAAAATTTGCTCGATATGTTCAGTATTTAATTAGCATTTTTCTCAACATTAATGTATCTGCTTGCAAAACAGTCAGTTATAACAAAAAATTGTTGCTAACTAACATCCCCCATAGGTCTACTTTAGGTTGGTATAGTTTTTTTGAACATCCTTTTTTCTAGGACGTTACAAGGCTTAGAACTTTAGCAGCAATTTCTCACATTTTCAAGAAAATTTAAAAAGGCTATTTTTACTTGGGCCAGTTCTGTTGTGAAGTAGCTTTGAGGGCCTTATATATTAGAAACCCCAAAAAAGTCACCCCATTTTAAAAACTTCAGCCATCAAAGTATTCAAAGCAGCATTTAGAAAATTTCTTAACCCTTTAGACTTCACAGGAATTAAAGCAAAGTAGAGGTGATATTTATAAATTTCATATTTTTTTTCAGTAATTAATTTTTAATCCAATTTTCTCAATGGACAACTGGGTGTTTTTTTACTTTTTACCAACTGGGTGTTGTACAGAGGAGTGTATGAGGCTGACCAATAAGTGACTAATCAGTGTCCTACACTTCTCATTGTTCCAGCCCAGCATGATCCATAGCACAGTGTGATTGTGCAGTGAAAAAAGCTAGGCTGGAACAATGAGAAGTGTATGACGCTGATTAGTCACTGATTGGTCAGCGTCATACACTTCTCTGTACAACACCCAGTTGGTAAAAAGTAAAAACACGCCCAGTTGTCCATTGAGAAGCTCATTAGCATAAATCTAAACTAGCTTATAAATTGCTCAAAAATGATCGTTTTTCAAAATAAAAACCACTGCTGTTATCTACATTACAGCGTCGATCAGATTATGTAGGAGACAGGGCACTTATAATCTGGTGAGAGCCTCTTTAACCCTGCAGGTGTTTTGTAGAAATTAGCGTGCACTCGATGTTGCAGAGTGAAAATTTTATTTTTTTGCATAGAAATGCCAATATGTGGTGCCCAGCTTGTGCCACCATCATAAGACACGTCTCTAATTATTATGCTGTGTTTCCCGGTTTTAGAGACACCCTACATTTGACAGGGCTCAGGAGTGAAAGTGTACCATGTAAAATTGAGGCCTAAATTTGGCGATTCACAAAGTATTGGTTCACAATTGCCGAGGCTCTGATGTGAAATAATAAAAGAGACCCCTGAGAATGACCCCATTTGGAAACTACACCCCTCAAGTAATTTATTAAGGGGTGTAGTGAGCATTTTCACCCCACCGGTCTTTTGCATAAATTAATGCGCTGCGGATGGTGCAAATCAAAATGTATATTTTACCCTAGATATACCATTTCAGTGGCAAATATGTCATACTCAAATTATGCCACTGGAGACACACACCCCAAACATTGTTAGAAGGGTTCTCCCGGGTATGACTATGCTATAGATGTGGTAGTAAACTGCTGTTTGGGCACGGGCACACTGTAGGGTTCAGAGCGGAGGGAGCGCCATTTGGCTTTTGGAGAGCGGATTTTGCTTGGTAGTTGATTTGTTTGATTACTGGTGTTTCCATTTATAATGTGGGGCATATGTGAGCTGGGCAGAGTACATCAGGGGCATAGTCAGGTGGTATAATAATGTGGTAAATAAACAATAAAATAATCCATAGATGTATGTTACGCTGTGAAGCAATCCTTTCTGCACAGGCCAGTGTTGCACTGATATATGGCGTCATTTCTTATGCCCCTTTTAGTCCACACTCCGCACCTTTGCAGTTTGGAGAATTTTGCTGGGAAAGTGTTGTCCTGGTATAATACAGGTACTGTCGCTTCCAGCGGATATGTGTGGGCCCTCCCCTTCCTGGTTCCCTAATTTTAGGTCCTTGATAAATCGCCTCTTGAAACAGAAGAAATGTTTCCCTTGGGCTGCACAACTGCATATTTTTTATTTCTAGACTTATTGGAGCCATAACTAATTTTATTTTTTCCATAGACGTAGTGGTATGAGGGCTGTTTTTTGCGGGACGAGCTGTAGTTATTAGTACCATTTTGGGGTACACCTTTTATCCTATTTTTTGGGAGGCCAGGTAAACAAAAAAACACAATTCTGGCATAGTTTTTTTAGTTTTTTTTTTATACAGTGTTCACCACGCGTTATAAATTACATGTTATCTTTATTCTGCGGGTCAGTAAGATTCCGGCGATACCTAATAGAACTTTTTTATATTTCACAACTTTTTGCACAATAAAATTACTTTTGTAAAAAGAATGTATTTTTTCTGTCGCCAAGTTGTGAGAACCATAACTTTTTAATTCTTGTCTCGACGGAGCTGTATGAGGGCTTGTTTTTTTGCGACAAGCTATAGTTTTTATAGGTACCATTTTTGGATACGTGCGACTATCTGTTTTTATTCCAATATTTGTAGGGCCAAGTGACCAAAAAACAGAAAATCTGGTATAGTTTTTTACGCTGTTCACCGCGTGCAATAAATATATTATTTTGATACCTCAGGTCGTTATTTGTCGCAGCGATAACAAATACGTATGGTTTCTTATTTTTCTTCAATAATAAAGGACTTGATAAGAGAAAAAGGGCGATTGTGTTTTATTTTATTACTTGAAACTTATTTTTTTCACTTTTTTTTACACTTTTTCAAGTCCCAATAGGGGACTTGAAGGTCCAACTGTCTGATGTTCTTATTTCTAACACATTGCACTACCTACGTAGTGCAATGTATTAGATATAAAATGAGTTTTTTACCGCTCAGACGGTTGTAGATGACAATTTTGAAATATAGGTTATTACAACATTATGTGTTTATCTTACAATATTATATACCGATCTTACATCTTATACATGTGGGTAAAATACCCTTTTTTGGTTAGAAGGTGGCTACAAAAAAGAAAAAATTGATGGATGTAATTACAGCTGTGATTTAAAGAAAACATTTTAATTCAAAGTCCAAGTTTAATCCCAAAGGGCAGTGTTTTTAATTGATAGATCCATAATGTTGTAATAACCTATATTTCAAAATTGTCATTTGTATAAGGTGGATCATTGTGATTTATATAACCGAGCAAAGTTATTCATATAGGTGGAAGGAATGTGGGGATCAACATGGAAAATGCATCGTATTGGTTGTACTTCTATGTATGTTTTTTGTATAGGTCTTGGAGAGATTGAACCTTATTCACACAGCTTTTAGTTAAGTAGCATAGACGAGTCATGCAATTAGATCTCATTATGCTGCAGCGCAGTTTCACAACTAATAATGAGGTTTTTTATTCAATTTATTCATAAACTACACTTGTGTGAATGATTTTATTTTTCATGTCATTTTATCATTGTTGTTTTTAAAATTGGCTGTTTTTATATACATAAAACCGCTATTTAAACACATGTATGGTACACGCCCATATGCCCCAGAGGAAGCCAGAAGGGCGAAACCCAGGGTCGGGTTGCATTATTTGGCGTGTTACAAGAGCTTATCTTATGCTTTTATCTATTTTTGTAAGTATGGAATAAACTCGTGGAATATGTCGTTTCCAAAAGGTAGTGCACTATCTCCTTTTTCTCCCTTTTTGGAGATTTAGAACATCAAGTACGAGGATATACACAGCAAGCAGTTGCATTTCTGCAGTTTCATTTCTGTGTAGAACCACAAGTACCAGCGAGATATACACACCAGTGGAAATTTGGATCGTTTTTTCTGCATGCTAGCTGGGGGAAGGTCAAACCCTTGATGGACACTTCAGACTTTACATCTACAACCGTCTGAACGGTAAAAAACTATCATATTGTCTCTGTTTTTTGTGGTGTTGAGGATTTCACCTCTTTTTTACCTGCTCCGGTTGTTCATCTCCTTGTTGAGATATTTCAGTGAGTAGAGAGCCGAGTTGCATATTTGGTTGTTACAATGTATTAGATATGTCAGTTATTCACTGACAGCGAGCCGATTAGGCTTCTTCTCCCAGCGGGGCCTATTCGGCTTCTGTAATGGCAGAGCAGGAGGCCATTGTGTCTCCTGTTGCCATAGAAGCAGTCGCCAGTCCTGATTGCCTGCCAGGGCTGGCGAACTGTTGGCAACTGCTAAGATGCAGCGATCACATTCGATTGATGCATCGAAGGGGTTAATGGCAGGGATCGGAGCTAGCTCCGGTTTCTGCCGTTGCAGGTGTATGTCAGCTGTAACATACAGCTGACTTCCACCGCTGATGACGCCAGATCAGCTCCTTGAGCCGGCGCCATCTTGCCGGTGGCTACAGAAGCTGATCAGGCTCCGCCGCCAGGCGGGTCCTGACCGGCTTCTGTGCTAGGAAGACCGAGAGGCCAGTATTAGTATTATCCGGTTTTCATTGCTGGGGTTCCGATGAGCTGCAAACACCTTAAGTGCATCGCTCGTGTTTGAGCGCTGCACTTGAGTTAATGGCGGGGATCTAAGCTAATTTCTGTCACCACCATTACAGCCGGATGTCAGCGGTAAGATACCGCTGAGATCCGGCGATGATGGCACAGGCTCAGCTTCTGAGCCGGTGTCAAACTTTTGGCGTATGGATACGGCAATTTGCGGGAAGTCATGGCTTTCCATGGCGAACCCATACGGCAAATGTCGGGAAAGGGTTAAGTAAGCAAAACCATTATCATACTTGCCTTCCTGGGTCTGTGACAGCAAACAAAGCAGCTCTTAGCGGTCATTGGTTCATTGAAATCACATGTTCCCTGGTTACCTCAGTTCATTGGCCTACATTAGGCCAATGAACGTAAATAACCGGCCACATAGGCATTCAAGCACTAGGAGTTACTAAAGCTGGCAGGGCTCAGCAATACATTTTCCGGTGATGCACGCCTGGTCTTTTCTGATCAGGCCTGCTCCGGCGGAACGATGTCAGGCGGCGAGAACGTCATCGCACCGCCTGTGCCACCAGAAAGTGCCGAATGAGGAGGAAGGGAATGAATGGCTCCCTTGCTTCACCTGCGCTTTCAGTTGTATCTTCCTAAGGACATAGATACAATTGAAGACCGTACACATTACATTAGGGTCGTCACGATACCAGAAATTGGTTTCAACTAGTTTTATTTAAAAATGTTCAAGATATACACATGACAATAGGACGCATGGGCAGGCCATACAATCCAATTGGCATAGCAGTAAATTCAAACAGACAAAACAAGACACCGGGGAAAAAACAAATGGGGGGGGAGGGGATAATCAGAGATCAAGGTACGGCCTAGTCCTGAGATATCGGAAGCCAATACTTATCCCACACCACTTTGAACCTGTCTAGCGTGTTGTCAATAGATGCCGTCATATACTCCATAGTGCGAATTTCCCTAATTCTAGTCATTAATTCGATGTGAGAGGGAGGGGCGGTCTGTCTCCATTTCCAAGCTATCAACGTCTTAGCGGCGTTAAGAAAGTGTAGAAAAAGGCGGGCTAGTGGCTTCTCCAAGGACCTAGGGGGGACATTCAGGAGATAATGAAGAGCGTCTAGAGGAATATCCTGCTGTAACACCGCCAACGCCAAATTCATCACCTCCAACCAATACTGTTGGACCAGTGAGCAACTCCAAAAAATATGGAACCGGTCTCCTCTCTGATCTCTACATCGCCAACAATCCGAAGGAATACCCGGATTGAAGCTATGCAGAAAGGCAGGGGTATGGTACCAAAACATCAGAATTTTGTATTGATTTTCTTTATATGCAGTGCAGAGAGAAGTTTTAGCTGCTTGTGACCAGATAATCTGCCACAATGAGAGAGGGATCGTTTTATTCAGCAGGGTCTCCCATTTCAACATGTATCTATGCCCAGGCGGGGGGAGTCATCCGGGGATAGCAGTATTGTGTAGATAGCGGATATAAGCCCCTTAGTGGTGGTAGCATACAGACACAACCTTTCGAAGCTTGTAGGTGTAGTGACTCGCGTGGTTTTGAAAGTTTGTTGCATGTAATGTCTGATCTTAAGGTAATGGAAAAATGCGGAAGAGGGGACGTTATGAGGTCGTTGAAAATATGAGAACGGGTTAAGTTCTAGTGCGTGGGGGTCAACCATGTCGGCCAAATGAAATACTTAAATTCCCGTCCACAGTCGTACTATTCGGGAGGCAGTACCGCCCGGAATAGTGGGAGTGTAGAGTACCGAGGTCAAGGGTGGGCAACCCGACACCAAATGAAAGCGTTTTTTTACAGCTTTCCCACATGGGACCCAGCAGAAATGAAGACGCCATTGCCAGCGGGTCGCCCCATAACAAGGAGTTTGGGTGAACCCGAGCCACCCATAGCTTCTCTATTTCGGTCCACTTGTTGTATGCCCGTAAGGACACCCAACAAGGTACGCAGCGGAGATGGGTCGCCCAGTAGTATTTCACCACATCAGGAACTGATAACCCTCCCGCAGATCGTCCGGATAATAAAACTGATTTCGGGATTCGATGTCTGCCGGAGTGCCATATGAACCCGAGGATGGAAGACTGCAAAGCCCGCAATTCCCTCATAGGTACTGCCATTGGCAGGGTCTCAAAGAAATACAATAATTTAGGTAGCAAGGTCATTTTGACCGCAGCTATACGCCCAAAAAATGACATGGGAAGAGGATCCCACTTGGCCATTAGTCGACGTAGATCCACAAACAGAGGGGGAAATTAGCCTTGTAGGCCGATGCATAAGAGGGAGTGAGTTGAACTCCCAGGTAAGTCAAGGAGGTTTCCTTCCAGTTGGTGTAGTTTTGTTTGAGGAGCATGAGCTCCCTTTGTGGGACATTAAGAGGGAGCGCTTCTGTTTTAGATGTGTTAGTTTTATACCCTGAGAGCCGCCCATATTTACGGAGAGCCGTAGTAAGGGTAGGAAGGGAGATATGAGGTTTAGTAATAGTCAAAAGGAAGTCATCTGCAAACAGGGAGACCTTAAACTCTATCTTGTATCTTAACCCCCGCTATATCGATGGATTTCCGTATTTGAGCTGCTAGGGGTTCGATGCAGAGCACAAACAGGAGAGGGGACAAGGGGCACCCCTGACGCGTACCATTCCAGATTTGAAACGGGGGAGAGGTGGAGTATGGGAGTTTAATTGCCGCTGTTGGGGGTGGAGTAGAAACCACGCAGCGCCGTCAAGAAAGGACACCATATCCCAAATGATTTTAGAGTTTCAAACATAAATGGCCATCCCAAGCGATCAAACGCCTTCTCTGCATCCAGGCTAAGAAGGATCGCTGACTCCTTTTGCTTATGTAGGGCATCAATGAGATCAAGGGTCCTTCGTGTATTATCTCCCCCTTGTCTAAGAGGCACAAAGCCCACTTGATCTTTATGGATCAAAGATGGGAGCCAAACATTGAGTTTATTTGCGAGAAGACGAGTGAAAATTTTGAGATCAGAGTTCAAAAGAGCTATGGGTCTATAATTGGAGCAATCTGCGTGGTCCTTACTCGGTTTAGGGATCAGCGTAATGTGGGAATGCAGAAACGTTTGAGGAATGGGAGAACCCTGCAGGAAGTCGTTAAACAACGAAGCCATCTTTGGAGCCAGGATCTCCGCAAATGTTTTATAATACTCATACGTGAAGCCGTCTGGCCCACGGGCTTTACCACCAGGGAGGTCCTTCAGTATATCAGACAATTCATCTGCAGAGATCGGGGCATTCAAAGAGGAAAGCTCCTCGATTTTCAATCTAGGGAGAGCACAGGAAGAAAGATAGGCTTGAAGGGTTTCCGGCCGGCGGGCTGGGTCGGGTGGTAAGGTAGTCGGTAAATGATATAGGGATTTATAATAATCGTAAGAGTGTGGCTATCATGTCTGGGTGATGCTGGAGGATGCCCGCGTTATCTCTAATCGCCTGTGGGGTACGAGCAGCCGCCTGATCCCGCAATAGCTTGGCCAGGAGCGAATGCGCCTTATTGCCTTTGTCATAATATTTCCTTTTCGTGTATAGGAGTGATTTTTCTACCCCCTTCATGGCTAAATCCTTAAGTTGTGCCCTAGCCTCTATTAATTTCCGTAATGTCGACACCGCCGGTTTAGTCCCCATTTCCCTTTCCCGCTTAGCAATTGTCTGAAGGAGAGCCACCGATTGGCCCTAGTTTCTTTTCAGTCTAGAACTCATAACGATGCATTTCCCCCTCATCACTGCCTTATGCGCCTCCCAGAGTGGATATAGAAGGAACCGAACCCTCATTAAGTGCATAAAATTCACGCATGCGCTCGGCCAGGCCATCCCTAAGAGCAGGAGACTTAATCAAAGTTTCGTTTAGGCGCTAATGACACTCTCGTGGATGGTTTCCCTATTTGCAAAGTCACAGAGACAGGCGCATGATCTGACCAGGAGATGGGGTCTATAACCGCCATTTGAAGCAAACGGAGGGCAGGGACATTACCAAAGAAGTAATCTAAGCGCGTGTGAGTGCTATGCGTATGGGAGAAGTATAGGACCTATCGCCCGGATGATCCACCCGCCACAGGTCATAGAGATGGTGTTCCCTAATCAGTTGCCTGAAGCGAGTAGAAAATCCTGCGAGGGTGGGGGACGGAGTCGCGTGTATAAGAGAAACCCTGTCCATAGTCGTGGAGAACGGGATATTAAAATTTCCCCCCACCAGCCATGCACCCCTAGGTAGCTTTTGGAGTTTGGAGGAGTCTGCGTAGGAATGGAATCTGTGCAGTATTAGGGGAGTAGATGTTACATAAAACAATGGGCTGGCCCAACAGAGTCCCCTCCAAGATAACATACCTGCCCCTCGGATCTAAATGTGTGAACCTGGATGGGACAGGCTGCGGCTATCAGAATGGCCACCCCCTCCCTCTTACGACCTGACGAGGCAGAGTACACAGGAGGATACGCCCCTCGAGCAAATTGGAAAGATCCAGAGGAATCTAAGTGCGTTTCTTGCAGAAAAGCGACCTCTGCTCCAAGCGATTTCAGCTCCCTGAGAAGCAAGCGTCTCTTCACGTTGGAGTTGAGGCCCTTGACATTAAGTGTTACAAATTTAACCATGATCAAAGATGTATGAAAGAGCCAAGGAGGATGTGGAGAGTGCGGATGTGTACAACTCACAGTTACGTCGGGGCCTGTCCCAGTCCGGTCTCAGAGCAAGCAGTGTTCTGTGGTGTCCTATCGTGGAGGGTCGTGGAGAACGTAATGTCGTCTCAGTTGTTATCTCGGACGAAAGTAGGAGGGAAGGGAGAGACATTGGGATAGAGACGTACCGGGGGGACAAAACACATCTGCAGTAATAACAAAGAGAAATGCATGAGATCAGTGTACTTCAAACAAAAACAGAAAGTACTACCAGGGAGAATACTATACCATGGGGCGGGTGATATTAAAGCAAACTAAGGCTGGTAATACAATATTACCCTTTGCAACTCTCTAAAAACAGAGGGAGAACTGCAAAAATATTACCCCTATCAAAAGAGGAGGTCGGGTCTCAGCAGTCAAAGAACCTGGTACAAAAGGACATATACTTAACCCCTTCCCGCTCCTGGACGTACTATTAGGTCATGGCAGCTGTATCGTTCGCGCTCCATGACCTAATAGTACGTCTCGGGAGTAACGGCTGTTTCGGCTGTCCTCTCGACACTTACAGGAGCTGTGACAGCTGCTGTCTTGTACAGCAGCTGTCACAGCTCCTACAGCGGGGACCGATCGCTGTGTCCCCGCTGATTAACCCCTTAAAAGCCGCGTTCTATAGAGATCGCGGCTTTTTAGGGGTTAAGCTGCCATCGCCGGCCTGCTACACGATAGCAGCCGGCGATGGTGACTATGGCAACCTGACACCAAACAATGGCGTCCGGCTATGCCATTGACTGAAGCCTAGTGGGTCCTGACAACGTCAGGACCCACTATGCTTGCTGTCAGTGATTAGCTGACAGTTCTAATACACTGCACTACGCAACTACAGTTCGTTACGCCAAAAATAAGTCCTCGCATGGCTTTATTGCTTGAAAAATAAAAAAGTTCTTGCGCTTAGAATAAGGTAACACAAAAAGTGAATGATTTTTTACAAAACGTATTTTATTGTGCAAACGCCATAAGACATAAAAAAAACTATAAACATATCGCCATAATCGTATCGCCTCGCAGAATAAAGTGAATATGTCATTTATAGCGCACGGTGAACGCTGTAAAAAAAAAATAGAATAAAAAAACAATAGTAGAATTGCTGTTTTTTAGTCACCACGCCACCTAAAAATAGAATAAAAACTGATCAAAAAGCCACATGCACCCCAAGAACACTATAATGAATTCCTCATGGGGTCTAGTTTCCAAATTGGGGTCACTTTTGGGGGGTTTTCAATGTTTTGGCACCACAAGACCTCTTCAAACCGGACATGGTGCCTAATAAAAAAAAAGAGGCATCAAAATCCACTAGGTGCGCCTTTACTTCTGAGGCCGGTGCTTCAGTCCATTACCGCCCGAGGGCCACATGTGGGATATTTCTCAAAACTGCAGAATCTGGGCAATAAGTATTGAGTTGCGTTTCTCTGATAAATCCTTTTGTGTTATAAAAAAAAAAATGATATAAAAAGAGGATTTTCTGACAAAAATAAATATGTAAATTTCACCTCTACTTTGCTCTAAATTTCTGTGAAACACCTAAAGGGTTCATAAACTTTCTAAATACTGTTGTGAATACTTTGAGGGGTCTAGTTTCTAAAATGGGGTGTTTGATAGGGGTTTCTAATATATGGGCCCCTCAAAGCAACTTCTGAACTGGAATCTAAAAAAATAAATGAGGCAAAACTTTGCTTCTTACATTATACTAATAATGAGCCGTGCCCACCCCGAGATGACCCCAATTTTGACCGTTTGCATAAACAGAGACCCCTATTAGAGCGTTTCAGTGCCCTGTTTTCCCAAGCATACACCCCCGATAAGTGTATTTCTATTGGAGTCCCTGGTACATTTTAAAGGGAGGGTTCAATTCCGCGAGTACCTGCCGGGTAAAAGGGCAAGATATGGCGTGAAGATGTATAAGCTGTGCGATAGTGCATCAGGGTATACCCACAGGTTTAGGATATATGAAGGAAAGGCCACCCCCAAACCAGACTGCATCCTGGACTACAATAGGTACATGGGAGGGATGGACTTGCCAGATCAAATCCTGAAGCCCTACAGCGCCATGCGGTGTGGTATAAGAAGCTGGCCGTGCACATCATACAGATGGCTTTGTACAATGCGTACGTGCTACGTCGATGTGCAAGCCAGACGGGAACTTTCCTGGAATTTCAAGAGGTGATTATCAAGAACCTAATCTTTAGGGACCAAGAAGGGGCGGCACCCAGTACTTCTGGAAGCGGGGCCACACGCATCGTACCAGGGCGGCAACATTTTCCAGGAGAAGTTCCCCAAACTGGCAAGAAGGGAAAAAGTCAAAAGAGGTGCAAAGTCTGCTATAAGAGGGGGATAAGGTAGGACACAATATATCAATGTGACTCGTGTCCCGAATAACCAGAGCTCTGTATGAAAGTGTTTTAAAATTTATCATACATCCCTTGGTTTATAATTTACCCCAATTTTACTTATCCCCCCTCGTCTTTCCCCTCTGGGCCCTGCTGTGTGCCCAGGCAGCTGATAACAGCCACATGTAGGGTATTGCCATACCCGGGAGAACCCACATTACAGTTTATGGGTTGTAGGTCTCCGGTCAAAATGCTCACTACACCTCTAGATGAATGCCTTAAGGGTGTAGTTTTTAAAACGGGGTCACATCTTGCGGGTTTCAACTGTACTGGTACCTCAGGTGCTTCTGCATACATGACTTCGCACTAGAAAATCCCCAGTAGGCCACATGGTGGTCCTTTCCTTCTGAGCCCTCCCATGGGACCAAACGGCAGTTTATCACCACAAATAGGGTATTGCCACACCAAGGACAAATTGGGCAACAAAATGGGGTATTTTGTTCCGTGAAAATAAGAAATTTTGATCACAAATGACATTTTATTGAAAAAAATTTCATTTTTTTCATTTCACAGCCCAATGCTGTGAAAAAACTGTGCGGTCAAAATGGTAACAACCATAAATGAATTCCTTGAGGGGTGTGGTTTCCAAAATGGGCTCACTATTGGGGAATTCCTACTGTTTTGGCACCTCAACACCTCTTCAAACCTGGCATGCTGCCTAAAATATATTCTAATAAAAAAAAGAGGCCTCTAAATGCACTAGGTGCTTCTTTGCTTCTAGGGCTTGTGTTTTCCACGAGCGCAGTAGAGCCACATGTGGGACATTTCTAAAAACTGCAGAATCTGGACAATACATATTTAGTAGTATTTGTCTGGTAAAACCTTCTGTGTTACAGAAAAAAAATGAATAAAATTGAAATTCAGCAAGAAAAATGAATTTGCAAATTTCACCTCCACTTTGCTTTAATTCCTGTGAAATGCCTGAAGGGTTAAAAAAAACTTTCTAAATGCTGTTTTGAATACTTTGAGGGGTCTAGTTTTTAAAATGGGGTGTTTTATCAGGGTTTCTAATACATAGGCCCCTCAAAGCCACTTCAGAACTCAAGAGGTACCTTAAAAAAAAGGCTTTTGAATTTTTTTTAAAAATATGAGAAATTGCTGTTTATGTTCTAAGGCCTCATTCACACGGCAGGGTTTCCCGGCCGGGTGCCGGCCGTTCATAAATCGCCCGGCACCCGGCTGAATTAGGAATAATAGACCCCTAATGGGGCTATTCACACGACCGATTTTTTGACGGCCGGGAAAACCGGCCGTCAAAAAATAGGACATGCTCTATCTTCGGCCGGGTACCCGGCCGCCCAGCTCCCATAGAAGTCTATGGGGTCGGGTATTACACGGCCATCACCGGGATGTGTCTCGAGTGATGGCCGGGTTTTCCGGCGCTTGCGCTCTCTCTCCTCCTCCTCACAGCGCAGAGTGCATGTGAGGAGGAGGAGTGGATGCCAGTCGGACGAATGGCATCGCTGTAAACTGTGTGGCAGGGCCGGGGTGTACAGCAGGTGGAAGGGAGCGCTGCGCTGGCTCCCTTCCCCTGCTTGTTAAAAGCGACCTGGCCCGACGACACCTTCGATGGCGCCGCTAGCAGCTGCTGCTACTACTGTAGCGACGCCACTATAGCAGAGCGGGGAGGTATCTCCCCGCTCTGCTATGTGCTAGCCGCACTTTAGCTCCTTGAAGGAGCGGAATCCCCGTGTTTTCAAAAGCCTTTTAACCCCTTAGTGACCAGCCCATTTTAGGCCCTAATGACCTTTTATTCGTTTTTCTATAGTCGCATTCAAAGAGCTATAACTTTTTTATTTTTCGTCTACATAGCTTTATGAGGACTTGTTTTTTGCGGGATTAGTTGTACTCTTTAATAGCACCATTTTAGGGTACATAGAATTTTTTTTATTAACTTTTATTATCTTTTGGGGGGGGGGGGGTTATAAAAAAAAAACTGAAATTCCACCATGGTTCTATGAGTTTTTAAATTGACGCCGTTCACTGAGCGGCGTAAATAACATGTTACCTTTATTCTGTGGGTCGGTATGATTACGGCGATACCACATATGTAGAGGTTTTTTATGTTTCACAACTTTTGCACAATAAAAACACTTTTGAACTAAAATGATTTGTTTTTGCATTGTTGCTTTCCAAGAGCCGTCACATTTTTATTTTTCCATCAATATAGTGATTTTTTGGGCTTGTTTTCTGCGGGACGAGACGTAGTTTTGATTGCCACTGTTTTGGGGTGCATGGGATTTATAGATTCATTTTTATTATGACTTTTTGGGGGGCAATTGAAAAAAAATTGGAATTTCGCCATTGTTTTTTGCGTGTTTTTTTTACGGTGTTCACCTTGCGGTTTAAATGACATTAACTTTATTAATGGAGTCATTACAGTTGCGGCGATAACATATATGTGTACTTTTATTTTATTTTTTACACTTAAACTAAATAAAACCACTTTTTATGGGAAAAAATGGATTTAGTTTTTTACTGTACTTTTTATTAATAATCTTTATTTCACATTTATTATTTATTTCATTAGTCCCACTAGGGGACTTTACTGTGCGATCTTGAGATCGCTGCTGTAATGCTTTGGTATACTTCGTATACCAGAGCATTATTGCCTGTCAGTGTAAATCTGATTTATTAGGACGTGCCTCCGGCTGCCATGACACCCCATCGGAGACCCGTGATTGCATTTGTGGGCCGCCGATGGGTGACAGAGGGAGCTCACTCCCTCTGTAAACAAGTTAAATACCGCGGTCGCTATAGACGGCGGCATTTAACGGGTTGATCGGCCGCGATCGAAGAAAACTTTGATCGCGGGTGTTGGAGCAGGAGCCCAGCTGTCATCAGACAGCTGAGCCCCGTCTCCAGCCTGCACGGGTGACCCGTGCAGGACTTCGACTAGGCTCACGTGAAAAGGCGTCAGCCTAGCCTAAGGCCCCTTAGCTACTAACGTGAATAGGCGTATTGTTGGTCACTATGGGGTTAAGGTACCTGTTCGGTTCAGAGTGGTTTGAGGGGCCTATGTATTAGAAACCCCCATAAAATACATCATTTTGAAAACTAGATCCCTCAAAGTATTCAAAACAGCATTTATAAAGTTTATTTAACCCTTCAGGCATTTCACAGAAATTATAGAAAAGTAGAGGTGAAATTTGCAAATTTAACTTTTCTTGCTGAATTTCAATTGTATTCCATTTTTAGGCTTTACCAGAGAAACACTACTAAATATGTATTGTCCAGATCCTGCAGTTTTTAGAAATGTCCAACATGTGGATCTAGTGCGCTCGTGGACTAAAACACAACCCCCAGAAGCAAAGAAGCACCTAGTGCATTTTGAGGGCTCTTTTTTATTAGAATATATTTTAGGCAGCATGCCAGGTTTGAAGAGCTGTTCAGGTTCAAAAAAAGTTACCCCATTTCGGAAACTACACCCCCTCGAGGAATTCATTTATGTTGTTGTTACCATTTTGACCCCACAGTTTTTACACAGCACGTGTTTGAATTGGGCTGTGAAATTTAAAAAAATGACATTTTTTCCAATATGATGTCATTTTTGATCAAAATGTCTTATTTTCACAAGAAATAAAAAAAAAACATTTTGTTGCCCCATTTGTCCCGAGTGCGGCAATACCCCATTTGTGGTGATAAACTTCCGTTTGAGCCCATGGGAGGGCTCAGAAGGAAAGGACCACCATATGGCCAACTGGGGATTTTCTGGTGCTAAGTCATGTATGCAGAAGCCCCAGTACCAGTGCAGTTGAAATCCCCAAGAAGTGACACAGTTTTAAAAACTACATTCTTAAGGCATTCATCTAGGTGTAGGGAGCATTTTGACCGGAGACAAACTAATGTGGGTTCTCCTGGGTACGGCAATACCCTCAAAGTGGCTGTTATCTGCTGCCTGGGCACACGGCAGGGCTCAGAAGCGAAAGACGAGGGGGATAAGCTGTGCGGAGTGCATTAGGCTAAGTAAAACTGGGGTAGATTAAAAATAAAGGGCTGTATAATACATTTTAAAACAGTATAATACAGAGCCCTGGTTTTTCAGGACACGTGTCACTGATATATTGTGTCCTCCCTTATCCCCCTCTTATACCAGACTTTGCACCTCTTGACTTTTTCCCTTCTTGCCAGTTTGGGGAACTTCTCCTCGAAAGTGTTGCCCTGGTACGATGCGTGTGGCCTCGCTGCCAGAAGTACTGGGTGCCCCCCTCTTCTTGGTCCCTAAAATTAGTTTCTTGATAACCACCTCTTGAAATTCCAGGAATGTTCCCCTCTGGCCTGCACATTGACGTAGCACCTACGCATTGTACAATGCCATCGGTATGATGTGCACAGCCAGCTTTATACCACACCGCATGGCGCTGTAGAGTTTCAGGACTTGATCTGACAAGTCCATCCCTCCCATGTACCTATTGTAGTCCAGGATGCAGTCTGGTTTGGGGATCTATGTACTGGTACCTCATACAGGTACATGGGTACTGGTGTGGCATCTCTTGTACGTGACACAATATGTTGCTGCTAGATTGTGCCCTGCTCTCACCCCTTCTTGTTTGCCCAAGCAGAGTCTTAGGGAGGCCTCTCGTATTTCTTCTAGCAGTGCCACATGCCTCAGGACTTCTGGAAGCGATGCACTTGAAGAGTGGGACGCTGGTATAAAAATTATCCAGATAGAGGTGGTAACCTGGTCCAGAAGTGGCTGCACCAAATCCCACACAATTTTTGCATTAACTCCCAGTAAGGCCTCATGCACACGAACGTGCTATTGCGGCCGCAATTCCCCCGAAAATACACGAGAGAATTGCGGCCCCATTCATTTCTATGGGGCCATGCACACGACCGTAATTTTTACGGACCGTGCATGGCCCGGGAGCCCGCACCGCAGAAAGAACGGACCTGTCTTATTACGGCTGTCTTCTGCAGTCGAGACTCACTGAAAATAATGGCCGCGGCCATGTGCATGTCCCGCGATTTGCGGGCGGCTCGCGGCTGACAGTCCACAGCCGGCCGACACGAAAATCACGGCCGTGCACATGGCTACGGTCGCGTGCATGAGGCCTAAGGGGGGCATTCTGGGGGCTGAACACTGGTATCCTTCCCTTCATATATCCTAAAACTGTAGGTATACCCTGATGCACTCTCCACAGCTTATACATCTTCACTCCATACCTTGCCCTCTTACCCGGCAGGTACTCGCGGAATTGAAGCCTCCCTTTAATTAAACTAAACAATAAAAAACATTTAACTTTGTAATGCACTTACGTTTGATTAGATGGCTGAATCGTCGTATCCCCTCTTCCGTCACGTGACCGCTTCACCATGTAAAATTTGCACTTCCTGTGCATACCCGTCCATTCGCGCCTAACTTCCGGTTTGCGGTTTTCACAGTGTACGGTTACGTCATAAATGACGTAACTGTACCACGTGTTTTCCCCATCCGCTTAGAGCATGCGTGGTTGACACTACCACGCATGCTGTTAAATGATATGGCTGCGTCTTCAGCAGCAGTGTTTCATTGCGCATGCGCTAGTTTTAATATGTGGTGTCGGTGTGCACTGACGGCAGTGTCTGCTGTAGCTCGCGCTCTCCTTCTCCTCCTCCTCCTCACAGTCCGAAGCGCATGTGAGGAGGAGGAGGAGGGTGTTTATTTGGTCACTGTAGGAGCGGAATCCCCAAGCCCGGGATTGGGGATTCCGCTCCAGAAGAAGTCACAGACTTCACTGTCCATATATGGACAGTGACGTCAGGGACTAATGAAGCGGAATCTGATGTGGCCGGGGATTCCGTCCCAGGAGAAGTACCTCACTTCACTGTTCATATATGGACAGTGAAGTGAGATTTCTCCAGAGCCGTCCCCTACAGGAAAGTAGGGGGGGGGGCATTGCCTCCAGGGGGGTGGGGCTGTGTGGCAT
Organism: Rhinoderma darwinii; assembly: GCF_050947455.1. Lineage (NCBI taxonomy): Eukaryota > Metazoa > Chordata > Amphibia > Anura > Rhinodermatidae > Rhinoderma > Rhinoderma darwinii. The sequence continues at coordinate 38,601 of NW_027464001.1, forward strand.
CGCCTCCAGGGGGGTGGGGCTGTGTGGCATCGCCTCCAGGGGGGGGGGCTGTGTGGCATCGCCTCCAGGGGGGGGGGGCTGTGTGGCATCGCCTCCAGGGGGGGGGGCTGTGTGGCATCGCCTCCAGGGGGGGGGGCTGTGTGGCATCGCCTCCAGGGGGGGGGCTGTGTGGCATCGCCTCCAGGGGGGGGGCTGTGTGGCATCGCCTCCAGGGGGGGGGCTGTGTGGCATCCCCTCCAGGGGGGGGGGCTGTGTGGCATTCCCTCCAGGGGGGGGCTGTGTGGCATTCCCTCCAGGGGGGGGGCTGTGTGGCATTCCCTCCAGGGGGGGGGCTGTGTGGCATTCCCTCCAGGGGGGGGGCTGTGTGGCATTCCCTCCAGGGGGGGGCTGTGTGGCATTCCCTCCAGGGGGGGGCTGTGTGGCATTCCCTCCAGGGGGGGGCTGTGTGGCATTCCCTCCAGGGGGGGGCTGTGTGGCATTCCCTCCAGGGGGGGGCTGTGTGGCATTCCCTCCAGGGGGGGGCTGTGTGGCATTCCCTCCAGGGGGGGGCTGTGTGGCATTCCCTCCAGGGGGGGGCTGTGTGGCATTCCCTCCAGGGGGGGGCTGTGTGGCATTCCCTCCAGGGGGGGCTGTGTGGCATTCCCTCCAGGGGGGGGCTGTGTGGCATTCCCTCCAGGGGGGGGGCTGTGTGGCATTCCCTCCAGGGGGGGGCTGTGTGGCATTCCCTCCAGGGGGGGGCTGTGTGGCATTCCCTCCAGGGGGGGGCTGTGTGGCATTCCCTCCAGGGGGGGGCTGTGTGGCATTCCCTCCAGGGGGGGGCTGTGTGGCATTCCCTCCAGGGGGGGGCTGTGTGGCATTCCCTCCAGGGGGGGGCTGTGTGGCATTCCCTCCAGGGGGGGGCTGTGTGGCATTCCCTCCAGGGGGGGGCTGTGTGGCATTCCCTCCAGGGGGGGCTGTGTGGCATTCCCTCCAGGGGGGGGCTGTGTGGCATTCCCTCCAGGGGGGGGCTGTGTGGCATTCCCTCCAGGGGGGGGCTGTGTCGCATTCCCTCCAGGGGGGGGCTGTGTCGCATTCCCTCCAGGGGGGGGCTGTGTCGCATTCCCTCCAGGGGGGGGCTGTGTCGCATTCCCTCCAGGGGGGGCTGTGTCGCATTCCCTCCAGGGGGGGGCTGTGTCGCATTCCCTCCAGGGGGGGGGGGCTGTGTCGCATTCCCTCCAGGGGGGGGCTGTGTCGCATTCCCTCCAGGGGGGGGGGGCTGTGTCGCATTCCCTCCAGGGGGGGGCTGTGTCGCATTCCCTCCAGGGGGGGGCTGTGTCGCATTCCCTCCAGGGGGGGGCTGTGTCGCATTCCCTCCAGGGGGGGCTGTGTGGCATTACCTACAGGGGGCTGTGGCAGTATCT
>NW_027464001.1:45000-100896 GCF_050947455.1 Rhinoderma darwinii
GTAAAAAGTATGAATGAAAACAGAAAAGCACCACGTGCTACAACCATACAAACAGTGTCAATGATGGCGGCTGCGCGAAAATCACACAGCCACGCATCATATGGGACTGACACGCGGAGCTGTTATGTACCTTTTGCACGCACAAAACGACGTGTTTTTTGCGCAAGCAAAAGGCACACGCTGGTGTAATCCGGCCTCAAACAGTGTGCAGGGAGGGAGCGTCTGCCTGTAATCTGTAATTAGAGCAGGGAAGGACCATGTGACCATAGAGGGGCGTGGCAGTATGCAAATAGCTGAGGTGCTTTGGAGGAAGGGGGGGGGGATGCAACTGTCTCCTCAGATGCAGCCGGGGATCATGGGTATAGTGGGTTACAAGACAGGAAACAGCCAGTAAGGGATATAAACAAACAGCAAGGGATGTAAACAAACAGAAAAAGCAGCAGTGACATGGAAATCAAACAAACTGGTTAGAAGTTTAACCCCTTCCCTCTTTAGCTTTTTTCTAAATTTAAAGAGGCTCTGTCACCAGATTTTGCAACCCCTATCTGCTATTGCAGCAGATCGGCGCTGCAATGTAGATTACAGTAACGTTTTTATTTTAAAAAAACGAGCATTTTTGGCCAAGTTATGACCATTTTTGTAGTTATGCAAATGAGGCTTGCAAAAGTCCAAGTGGGTGTGTTTAAAAGTAAAAGTCCAAGTGGGTGTGTATTATGTGCGTACATCGGGGCGTTTTTAATACTTTCACTAGCTGGGCGCTCTGATGAGAAGTAACATCCTCTTCTCTTCAGAACGCCCAGCTTGTGACAGTGCAGATCTGTGACGTCACTCACAGGTCCTGCATCGTGACGGCCACATCGGCACCAGAGGCTACAGTTGATTCTGCAGCAGCATCAGCGTTTGCAGGTAAGTCGATCTTACCTGCAAACGCTGATGCTGCTGCAGAATCAACTGTAGCCTCTGCTGCCGATGTGGCCGTCACGATGCAGGACCTGTGAGTGACGTCACAGATCTGCACTGTCAGAAGCTGGGCGTTCTGAAGAGAAGAGGATGTTACTTCTCATCAGAGCGCCCAGCTAGTAAAAGTATTAAAAACGCCCCGATGTACGCACCTAATACACGCCCACTTGGACTTTTACTTTTAAACACACCCACTTGGACTTTTGCAAGCCTCATTTGCATAATTACAAAAATGGTCATAACTTGGCCAAAAATGCTCGTTTTTTAAAAATAAAAACGTTACTGTAATCTACATTGCAGCGCCTATCTGCTGCAATAGCAGATAGGGGTTGCAAAATCTGGTGACAGAGACTCTTTAAATGTATTTGCTTGTAAAATTTATCGTAATACCACACAAAATAGTTACTAGTTAACATCCCCCATATGTCTACTTTATGTTTGCATCATTTTTTTTCACGTACTTTTATTTTTCTAGGACATTACAAGGCTTAGAACTTAAAGAGGCTCCGTCACCAGATTTTGCAACCCCTATCTGCTATTGCAGCAGATAGGCGCTGCAATGTAGATTACAGTAATGTTTTTATTTTTAAAAAACGAACATTTTTGGCCAAGTCATGAGCATTTTTGTATTTATGCAAATGAGGCTTGCAAAAGTCCAAGTGGGCGTGTTTTATGTGCGTACATCGGGGCGTTTTTACTTTTTTTACTTGCTGGGCGTTCTGACGAGAAGTATCATCCACTTCTCTTCAGAACGCCCAGCTTCTGGCAGTGCAGACACAGCGTGTTCTCGAGAGATCACGCTGTGACGTCACTCACAGGTCCTGCATCGTGTCAGCGAGGACACATCGGCACCAGAGGCTACAGTTGATTCTGCAGCAGCATCAACGTTTGCAGGTAAGTAGCTACATCGACTTACCTGCAAACGCTGATGCTGCTGCAGAATCAACTGTAGCCTCTGGTGCCGATGTGGCCGACACGATGCAGGACCTGGGGCAGGAAGTGAGTGACGTCACAGCGTGATCTCTCGAGAACACGCTGTGTGTCTGAACTGCCAGAAGCTGGGCGTTCTGAAGAGAAGTGGATGATACTTCTCGTCAGAACGCCCAGCTAGTAAAAGTAGTAAAAACGCCCCGATGTACGCACATAATACACGCCCACTTGGACTTTAGCAAGCCTCATTTGCATAAATACAAAAATGGTCATAACTTGGCCAAAAATGCTCGTTTTTTAAAAATAAAAACGTTACTGTAATCTACATTGCAGCGCCGATCTGCTGCAACAGCAGATAGGGGTTGCAAAATCTGGTGACAGAGCCTCTTTAAGCAGCAATTTCTCATATTTTCAATAAAATTTCAATAGGCCATTTTTTCACAGACCAGTTCAGTTCTGAAGTGGCTTTGAGGGCCTTATATATTAGAAAGTCCCCATAAATCACCCCATTTTGAAAACTGCACCCCTCAAGGTATTCAAAACCACATTCAGAAAGTATTTTAACCCTTTAGGCATTTCACAGGAATTAAGGCAAAGTAGAGGTGAAATTTACAATTTCATTTTTTTGGACGAAATTCATTTCTAATAAAAAAAAAATCTAACAGAAGGTTTTACCAGAGAAACGCAACTCAATATTTATTGCCCAGATTCTGCAGATTTTAGAAATATCCAACATGTGGCCCTAGCGTCCTAATGGACTGAAACACAGGCCGCAGAAGCAAAGGAGCACCTAGTGGATTTTGGGGCCTCCTTTTTTTAGGAATATATTTTAGGCACCATGTCAGGTTTGAGGAGGTCTTGTGGTACCAAAACAGTCGAAACCCCCAAAAAGTGACCCCATTTTGGAAACTACACCCCTCAAGGCATTTTTCTAGGGGTATAGTTAGCATTTTGACCCCACAGTTTATTTGCAGAATTTAGGGGAATTAGTCTGTGAAGATGAAAATCACCTATTAATCTGTGGAAAAATAGAATTTTTTCATTTTTACAAGGAATAAAGGAGAAAAAGCCGCCCAACATATGTAAAGCAATTTCTCCCGATTACGGCAATACCCCATATGTGGTCGTAAACTGATGTTTGGACCCACAGCAGGGCTCAGGAGGCAAGGAGCACCTCTTGGATTTTGGAGCGCAGATTTTGCTGGATTGTTTTTCAGCGCCATGTCGGGTTTGCAACGCCCCGGAGGCACCAAAACAGTGGAAACCCCCCAAAAGTGACCCTATTTTGGAATCTACACCCCTCAAGGAATTTTTCTAGGGGTATAGTGAGCATTTTGGCCCCTCTAGATCTTTTTTTAGAGCTAAGGTGACAAAAAAAACAGCGATTTTGGCGCTTTAAATTCTTTATTTATTACAGCGTTCACCGTGCACAATAAATTACGTTTTAATTTATTCTGCCGGTGGGTACGATTACGCCGATACCATATGTGTATTTTTTTTTACGTTTTGCAGTGTTTGCACAATAAAATTACTTTTCTATAAAATAATTTATTTTCTGAGACACGGTATTCTGAGCCGTAACTTTATTTTTTCGTCAAAACAGCTGTGGGAGGTCTTGTTTTTTGCGGGACGGGTTGTAGTTTTTATTGGTACCATTTTGGGGTAAATGCGACTTTTTGATCACTTTTTATTGTATATCTTGGGAGGGGTGGTGACCAAAAAATAGCGATGCTGACAGGTTTCCGTTTATTTTGTTTGTAGCGTTCACCGAACGAAAAAATGAACATTATAGTTTGGGTCGTTACGAACACTGATACCAAATATGTGTACTTTTTTTTTTAACGTTTTCATTTTTTCCCGATAATAAATGACTTATTATAGGAAAACAAAACCTTTTATAAAGCATTTTTATTAACTTTTTTTTACACTTTGTATTTTTGACCTGCAGCTCTGATCGCTGCTAGAATACATCACACTACCTAGGTAGTGTAATGTATTTTAACTGTCAGTGTGACGTCACAGTCAGTCTGACAGTTGGTCTACGAGGATCAGCAGAGGCTGATCCTCATAGGCTGACATACATGGCAGACTTGGGGGCCGTTGTCTGGCCCCTGGGTGCCATCACAAGCATCAGAAGCCCCCACAATTGCATGGGGGCTGCTGATGCGCAACAAACCTGCTACATGCAGAGCTTGCAATCGAGCCCCGCATGTAACGGGTTAATTGCCGAAATCAGCGGCGATGAGCCGCTGATCGGCAATACTGGAGTGTCAGCTGTCGGGGACAGCTGATTTGCAAGTTCCCGATGCACACTGTCGCCGACAGTGTGCCATCGGGAACGACACAGTGACTTCCTGTCACTGACAGGAAGCCTATCAGGATCAGCCGAAGGTTGTCCTGATGGGCTTCTGTCCATGTCAGCCCCGGAAGCCATTGTTTGGCTTCCGTTTGCCATAGTAACCATCGGCAAACCCCGCGATTTCGGACCAGGGTCTGCCGATATGTTAGAAACCCCCAAAATTAGGCGATTGCACCTGATCGCCGAATTTAAGGGGTTAATTCGCCGAAACCAGCGGCAAAGGACCGCTGGTCGGCAAGAGTGGAGTGTCAGCTGTCGGCGACAGCTGACCTCCCGGTTCCCACAGTCGCCGACAGTGTGCACCGGGAAAGACTCATTAACTGTACGTCCTCGTGCGGGAAGTAACCTCCCGCGACGACGGACAGTTACGTCCTGGTGCGGATAGGGGTTAAAATGTACCAAGAACTCATCAATAGAAATACACTTCTCGGGGTGTATGCTTGGGAAAACCGGGCACTGAAACTGTCTAATAGGGGTCTCCGTTTATACAAACAATCAAAACTGGGGTCATCTCGGGGTGGGCACGGCTCATCAGTATAATGTAAGAAGCGAAGTATTGCCTAATTTATTTATTTTTTTAGATTCCAGTTCAGTTCTGAAGTTGCTTTGAGGGGCCCATATATTAGACACCCCTATCAAACACCCCATTTCAGAAACTAGACCCCTCTAAGTATTCACAACAGCATTTAGAAAGTTTATGAACCCTTTAGGTGTTTCACAGGTATTTAGAGCAAAGTAGAGATGAAATTTACATATTTATTAATGTTTCTCAGAAAATCCTTTTTATACCATTTTTTTTCTAACACCAAAGGTTTTACCAGAGAAAAGCAACTTAATATTTAATGGCCAGATTTTGCAGTTTTTAGAAATATCCCACATGTGGCGCTAGTGCGGTTATGGACTGAAGCACCGGCCTCCGAAGCAAAGGAGCACCTAGTGGATTTTGAGGCCTCCTTTTTATTAGGCACCATGTCCGGTTTGAAGAGGTCTTGTGGTGCCAAAACAGTGGAAACCCCCCAAAAGTGACCCCATTTTGGAAACTAGACCCCTTGAGGAATTCATTGTAGCTTTCTTGGGGTGCATGCAGCTTTTTGATCCGTTTTTATTATATTTTTAGGTGGCGTGGTGACTAAAAAACAGAAATTATACTATAGTCATTTTATTCTATTTTCTTTACAGCGTTCACCGTGCGCTATAAATGACACATTGACTTTATTCTGCGGGGCGATACGATTACGGCGATACCAGATGTTTATAGTTTTTTTTATGTCTTATGGCATTTGCACAATAAAATACGTTTGGTAAAAAATCATTCACTTTGTGTTACCTTATTCTAAGAGCCAGAACTTTTTTATTTTTCCATCAAGAAAGCCGTGCGAGGACTTATTTTTTGCGTAACGAATTGTAGATTCGATCAGGACCATTTTTAGGTACATGCGACTTTTTGATTTCTTTATTCCATTTTTTGGGAGGTGAAGTGACCAAACAATTGTGATTTTGGTACGGTTTATTATTTTCTTTTACGGCGTTCACCGCGCGGGATAAATAACGAAATAATTTTGTAGTTCAGGCCGTTACGGACACGGCAATACCAATTATGTAAAGTTTATTTATATATTTTTATTAATAATAAAGGACTGATAAGGGGAAAAGGGGGACTTTTACTTTTAATACTATTAAAACTTTTATTTTCTTATTTTTACACATCTTTTTTTTACTTTATTACTTTGTCCAACTAGGGGACTTGAGGGCAGGAGGCTCTGATCGCTATTCTAATACACTGCACTACATGCGTAGTGCAGTGTATTAGAGTTGTCAGCTACTCACTGACAGCAAGCATAGTGGGTCCTGACTTCGTCAGGACCCACTAGGCTTCCGTCCATGGCATAGCCGGACACCATTGTAAGGCGTCCAGTTGCCATGGTCACCATCGCCAGTCGCTAACGTGTAGCAGGCTGGCGATGGCAGCTTAACCCCTAAAAATCTGCAATCCCTATTGAACGCGGCTTTTAAGGGGTTAATCAGCGGGGACACAGCGTTCGGTCCCCGCTGTAGTAGCTGCGGCAGCTGCTGTACGAGACAGCAGATGTCAGAGCTCCTGTATGTGTCAGGACGACGGCCAAAACAGCCGTTACTCCCGAGACGTACTATTAGGTCATGGAGCGCGAAAGATACAGCTACCATGACCTAATAGTACATCCAGGAGCGGGAAGGGGTTAAACTTTAAGGCCCTGTTCACATGGAGTTTTAGGACACATTTTTTGCAGCGGAAACCGCGGCAAAAGAGGCCCAAAATTGCCTCACTTTAAATTCAATGCGAGGAGGAGGCGTATTTATGCCGCGAGCAGAAAAAAACTCACGTGAAAAAAAAGTGACATGTCCCATCTTGGTGTGTGGCTTTGATACATCATATAGACTTTACAATGAGCGTGATACATTGTTAAATTGACAACATGTACACAACCGCTTGGACCATTAGTTGCATTGACTTTTAACTCCTTCCTGACATTTGACGTATCCACACAAAGCGGGCGTCGGCTGTATGTTACAGCCAACACTTCAGAGTAACGAACGGGATACCACTCGTTAAATGCCACAGTCAATAGCGACCGCGGCATTTAAATTGTTAGAAAGAGGGCGAGACCCCCTCTAACAGCTCATCGCGCCCCCTGCAATGCAATCGCAGGGTGGCAATGGTTGCTATGGCTGCCTGGGGGCCTTATGAAAGCCCCCAGGTCCGGCATCTTTACGCTGCTATTAAGCCTGTTAGAATCACTATATACTGCTATACATTAATTTTGCTGTATATCTACTAAGATCGCTGGTTAAGTCCCCTAGGGGGACTAATAAAAAGAAAAAAGTAAAAATTAGTATAATAAAGTTTTTGTAAAAAATAAATAAAAAATAAATTAAATGGTCAAAAATACCCCCCTTTTCCCCCCTGGAGCATAGTAAAAAAATAGACAATTCATATCGCCGCATCCGTAAAAGTCTGAACTATTACAATATATCATTATTTAACCCATACGGTGAACACCGTAAAAAAAAAAAATTTAAACGCCAGAACCTCTATTTTTTGGTCACCTCATCTGCCACAAAAAATGAAATAAAAAGTGATCAAAACGTCACATGTACTCCAAAATGTCATGATTAAGAACTAAAGCTTATCCTGCAAAAAATAACCCCTTAGGCCTCAAGCACACGACCGTATTTTTGTCCATCCGTAAATACTGGCGTAAATACGGGTCCTTCGTCACATGTATTCGACCCGTATTCCACCAGTATTTATGGACCCGTGCCCGTAAATACTGATCCGGTGTCACCCGTATTCCACCCGTATTTACGGGCACGATTTTGGCTGCAAAATTGCACTGCACTAATCGGCAGCCCCTTCTCTCCATCAGTGCAGGATAGAGAGAAGGGACAGCCCTTTCCGAGGTAAAAGTAAAAGAAATTCATACTTAGCCGGCCGTTGCCTTGGTGACGCGTCCCTCTCTTGACATCCAGTCCGACCTCCCTGGATGACGCGGCAGTCCATGTGACCGCTGCAGCCTGTGATTGGCTGCAGCGGTCACATGGGCTGTAACATCATCCCAGGAGGTCGGACTGGAGGAAGAAGCAGGGAGTTCTGGCTAAGTATGAACGTTTTTTTTTTTTACAGCTTTATCGATTGTGATCGGTAGTCACTGCCCAGGGTGCTGAAACAGTTACTGCCGATCGTTTAACTCTTTCAGCACCCTGGACAGTTACTATTTACTGACGTCGCCTAGCAATGCTCCCGTAATTACAGGTGCACACAAGTAGTCACCCGTAATTACGGGAGCCCCATAGACTTCTATGGGCTGCCCGTGCCGTAATTACGGCCTGAAATAGAACATGTTCTATATTTTTTCAACGACACAGGCACCTTCCCGTAAGCATACGGGAAGGTACCCGTGGCCAATAGAAGTCTATGGTCCAGTAATTACGAGAGTTTTTACGGTCGTGTGCATGAGGCCTTAAGGTATGTTCACACTAGACTAAAAACGTCTGAAAATACGGAGTGGTTTTCAAGGGAAAACGGCTCCTGATTTTCAGACGTTTAGGCCAAGTTCACACAGTTTTTTTACTAGTTTTTTTACGTGGAAACCGCGCCAAAAACGGCCCGAAAATGCCTCCCGGCAATTTCAATGGGAGGCGGGGGCGGTTTTCTCCCGCGAGTGGTAGAACTGGATCGCAGGAGAAAGAAGCAACATGCCCTATCTTCGGGCGTTTCCGCCTCTGACCTCCCATTGACTTCAATGGGAGGCAGAGACTGCGTATTTCGCGGCGTTTAATGCAAGCGGCGCTCAATGGCCGCTGGCGAAAAACGCTGCGAAAATCGCCGTGCTGGTAGAGGAAAATCTTCCTCAAACTTCCAAACAGAATTGCAAAAAAGTGTGTGAACATAGCCTCACTCACGAATTTCGCAGCGTTTTTTCTGGCTATTTTTGGAGCGGTTTTCAAGATATGTAATATATAATCAAGTCTATGAAAAACCGCTCCAAAAACGTCCCAAGAAAGGTCCTAGACTTTTTTCAAAACGGCCGCATTAAAAAACGGCCCATCGGAACAGAACGCCGTTTTTTCCGAAGCGTTCTGCTTCCGATTTTTCGGCCGTTTATTGCCCGAAAAACAGCCGAAAATGAGCCGTGTGAACATATCCATACCAATTAATCGACGAAAAAATAAGAAAGTTATGGCGCTCAGAATTTGGCGACAATACATTTTATTTTTTACACTTAGGTTTTACTTGTAAAAGTAAATATAGAAAAAACTATATATATATTTGGCACTGTCGTAATCGTGTTGTCCCATAGAATAAGGCTAACATGTGGTTTTAATGGCACAGTGAATTCTGTAAAAACGAAGCGCAAAAACAAATAATTTTTTTCCCGTTTCCTAGTACATTATATGGCATAAGAAATGGGGCTACGAAAAACTACAACTCGTCCCGCAAAAATCAAGCCCTCATAGTACTATATCGACGAAAAAATAAAGACGTTACGGGTTTTGGAAAGTGGGGAGTAAAAACAAAAAATCTGAAAACCGGCTGCGGCGGAAAGGGGTTAATCCCAGTTTGTTCTTGAATACAACGAAAAGTTGCGCTTTATAATTATAATAATCCGTTCGTACCTGGGAAACAAGGGCTTATTCTTTTGCCAACGGCAACTTGGTTTTTGCTCATAAATTCAGCCCCCCGGCTACCTGGGTCCATTGATTCTTCGTGCATGCTTTAACCCGTTAGTGACCGGCCCATCGTGTTTCTACGTCCGTCACTAACGGGCCTTAATTCGATGCCATACTTTTTACGTCGCGGCATCGGAATAAGTTTACAGAGCAGGGAGCTGTCAAATCTCCCTGCTCTCAGCTGCTAGAGACTCTGCTCTGCCGGGTGAGATAGATATCAGTATCGATCTCACCCGTTTAACAGCTCAGATGCGGTGCGCAATAGCGAGCACCGCATCTGAGTGGTTTTGGAGAGAGGGAGAGAGCTCCCTCTCTCCCCCACCGACACCCGGCGATACGATCGCCGAGTGTGTGTCTTCTATGGCAGCCGGGGGCCTAATAAAGGCCCCCAAATCTGCCTGTAGTGTATGCCTGCTAGATCATGCCTCTGGCATGACCTAGCAGATGCCTGTCCGTTTTAAACGGACAGGCATAATACACTGCAATACAAAAGTATTGCAGTGTATTATAATAGCGATCGGAGAATAGCATATTATAATCCCCTAGAGGGACTAGTAAAAAAGTTAAAAAAAAAGTTTAATAAAGTTAATAAAAAAAAATTGGAAAAAAAAACCCACCTTTTCCCCTTAGGCCTCATGCACACGACCGTATTTTTTCCCACCCGTAAATACTGGCGTAAATACGGGTCCGGTGTCACACGTATTCCACCCGTTTTGCACCAGTATTTACGAACCCGTGCTCGTAAATATGGGTCCGGTGTCACACGTATTCCACCCGTATTTACGAGCACGTTTTTGGCGGCAAAATAGCACTGCACTAATCGGCAGCCCCTTCTCTCTATCAGTGCAGGATAGAGAGAAGGGACAGCCTTTTCTGTAATATAAGTTAAAGAAATTCATACTTACCCGGCCGTTGTCTTGGTGACGCGTCCCTCTCTTCACATCCAGCCCGACATCCCTGGATGACGCGGCAGTCCATGTGACCGCTGCAGCCTGTGATTGACCTGTGATTGGCTGCAGCGGTCACATGGCCTGAAGCGTCATCCAGGACGTCGGGCCGGATGTCGAGAGGGACGCGTCACCAAGGCAACGGGCGGGAGACCGGACTGGAGGAAGCAGGAAGTTGTCTGTAAGTATGAACGTCTTATTTTTATTTTTTACAGGTTTACTGATCGGTAGTCACTGTCCAGGGTGCTGAAAGAGTTACTGCCGATCAGTTAACTCTTTCAGCTCCCTGGACAGTGACTATTTACTGACGTCGCTTAGCAACGCTGCCGTAATGACGGGTGCACACATGTAGCCACCCGTTATTACGAGAGCTCCATAGACTTCTATGGACTGTCCGTGCCGTTATTACGGCCTGAAATAGGACATGTTCTATCTTTTTCAACGGCACGGGCACCTTCCCGTGAGAAAACGGGAAGGCACCCGTCGCCAATAGAAGTCTATGAGCCCGTTATTACGGGTCGTGATTACGACCCGTAATAACGGGCGTTTTTACGGTCGTGTGCATGAGGCCTTACAAAATGCTTTAGTATTAAAAAAACAAAATAAAGTAAAAAAGATACACATATTTGGTATCGCCGCGTCCGTAACGACACAGACTATAAATCCATAACATTATTTAACCCGCACGGTGAACGCCATAAAAGATTAAATAAAAAAAGATGGAAAAATTGCTCTTTTCTGTGAATCCTGACTTTAAAAAAATGTGATTAAAAAGTGATCAAAAAGTCGCATCTACTCAACAATGGTACCAATAAAAACTACAAGTCGTCCCGCAAAAAAAAAGCCCTCATACAACCGCATCAGCGAAAAAATAACGTTACGGCTCTTAAAATACGGACACACAAAAACAAATAATTTTGAAAAAAAGCGTTTTTACTGTGTAAAAGTAGTAAAACATACGAAAACTATACAAATTTGGTATCGTTGCAATCGTAACAACCCGCTGAATAAAGTTAGTGTTATTTATACCACACTGTAAACGGTGTAGATTTAGGACGCAAAAAAGAATGCCAAAATGTCAGATTTTTTTCTATTTACCCCCCCAAAAAAAGTTCATAAAAGTAAGGCCTCATGCACACGACCGTAAAAACACCCGTTATTGCGGGTCGTTATTACGACCCGCAATAACGGGCTCATAGGCTTCTGTTAGCCACGGGTACCTTCCCGTTTGCTCACGGGAAGGTACCCGTGCCGTTAAAAAAGATAGAACATGCCCTATTTCATGCCGTAATAACGGCACGGGCATCCCATAGAAGTCTATGGGGCTCCCGTAATCATGGGTGGCTCCGTGTGTTCACCCGTGATTACGGGAGCGTTGCGAGGTGAGGCGAGGTCAGGGGACTACCCGGTCTGCAGGCCACAGCCCAGTGGCGTAACTACCGCCGGGACTACAATGAAAACTATGGCAGAGCGGGGAGGTATCTCCCCGCTCTGCCATAAACAAAAGACATGTATCCCCTATCCTGTAAAAAATAAAAGACGTTCATACTTACCGACAACTTCCTGCTTCTCCAGTCCGGTCTCCCGCCCGTTGCCTTGGTGACGCGTCCCTCTCGACATCCGGGCCGACGTCCTGGATGACGTTTCAGGCCATGTGACCGCTGCAGCCAATCACAGGTCAATCACAGGCTGCAGCGGTCACATGGACTGCCGCGTCATCCAGGGATGTCGGGCTGGATGTGAAGAGAGGGACGCGTCACCAAGACAACGGCCGGGTAAGTATGAATTTCTTTAACTTTTATTACAGAAAAGGCTGTCCCTTCTCTCTATCCTGCACTGATAGAGAGAAGGGGCTGCCGATTAGTGCAGTGCTATTTTGCTGCCAAAAACGTGCTCGTAAATACGGGTGGAATACGTGTGACACCGGACCCATATTTACGAGCACGGGTTCGTAAATACTGGTGCAAAACGGGTGGAATACGTGTGACACCGGACCCGTATTTACGGGTGTGAAAAAATACGGTCGTGTGCATGAGGCCTTAATCAATAAATATGTACCTAAAAATGGTGCTATTATAAAATACAACTTGTCCCGCAAAAATCAAGACCGTATACAGCTATGTCGACGCAAAAATAAAAGCGTTATAGCTCTTGGAATGCGATGATTGAAAAACGTAAAAAATAGCTTGGTCATTAAGGTCTAAAATAGGCTGGTCATTAAGGGGTTAATGCAATTTGCTCCAAAACCGCGCAATATTGTAGCAAAAAACGGCGTTGTCTTGGCACAAATTGCATCAAAAGCGAGGTGAAGCAGGCCTTTGGGAAGGAGTTTTGTTTCACCATTAGGCTAGGCTTACAGGTCACGATTGCCGCGATTTCCGCAACGAGGCTGTTTTGCCACGATTTTCGGTAAAAAGTATGCATTTATAACAATACCGTGAGAACCAAACTCTTTATGTAAAGTTAACATTACTATTGCAGTTCCTCTACTGAATGTGTAACTGAGCGAATATAAAAAACAGATTGTAATCAGCACTAACGTATAAATTACAGGTACAGATTAAACACGGCAACAGATACAAACAGAGCAATGAAATGGGCATCACGTGCAGATCGCTGCCAGCACATGGAGGGGCACAAACCAACATGGCGTTATTTACATTATCCTGCACGGCTCCTCCACATCTCCCTCTCACACTGGGCCGAAAACCAGACGAGCGGTGCACCGAGCAGCTGTATTTATATCTTCTTAATTAGTTGGCCACGCCCCCACCCCCGCCCGCCGGAGCTGTAATCAGAAACACCCTTTCATTGCTGAACACATTTTAAAACCCACGCTAAATCAAATAAGGCTATGTTCACACGCGAGTCAAAAACGGCTGAAAACTACGGAGCTGTGCCTCTGATTTTCAGCCGTTTTTGAAGCTGCACGTTCACACTGAGTTTTTGCCGCGGCAAATACCAGGGGAAAACATGCCCGAAATTGCCTCCTATTGATTTCAATGGGAGGTGGAGATGTTTTTTGGTCCTGTTTTTTGGTCCTGTTCACACTGAGTTTTTTGCAGGCAGAAAATTCTGCCTCAAAAATCAGTCTGGAATTTTGAGGCAGATTTTGATCTGCCTGCAAGCTGTTTGCCGCGTTTTACGCTCGCGGCCATTGAGCACCGCGGGCAAAAACGCAGCAAAAAATGCTTTCTCTGCCTTCCATTGTTGTCAAAGGGAGGTCAGAGACGTAAGCGGCCAAAGATAGGGCATGTCGCTTCTTTTTAACGCGAGCCGTCCGTTTTTTTGCATGTTTTCCGACGCGGTTTCCGCGTCAAAAAACGTGTAAAAAAACTCAGTGTGAACAGGGCCAAAGTAGCAACATGCCTCAAAAACCTCATTGAAATCAATGGGAGACGGATATAAACCCGTTTTTTGCCGCGTTTTTTGCCGCGTTTTTTGCCACGTTTTCTGTAAAAAAACGCTCGAGGTTATTCCCTCTGTCTGTTTAAGAAATAGCTAAAAAAAAACAGAGAAAAACGTGCCAAAAAAACGCGGCAAAAAACGTGTGTGATCCAAACCACTTAAAAAAAACCGGAGCTGATTTTTCCAGGCAGAATCTTCTGCCTGCAATAAATTTGAAGGTTTTTTCTAGGCGTTTTTTTAGGCGTTTTCTATTGACACAATGAAAAACAGCTCCAAAAGCGGCTCCAGAAGTGACATGCTCCTTCTTTTTACGAAACGCAGTTTTTCCCATTGAATTTAATGGGCAGATGTTTGTAGGCGTTTTGCTACAATTTTTAAAGGCGTATTTTGGGGCGTTTACAATCCAAAATACGCGTGAAAACATAGCACGTGAACACATCCTCAGGGTGCATTTAGATGAGACGTTTTTGGCTGCGTGGTAAAAAAAAGACATTAAAAAAATCACACAAATAAAAAAGACCACGCAGTTTTACCATGAATTGATGCGGTTTACGAACCGGTTTTCGCCTGCGTGTTTTTTACAGGTAAAACAAATTTAGGCCTAGTTCACACTAGTTGCTTCACGAATTTTAAGGCAAATTCTGAATTGACATTATGAAGCCTTTTTTTCATATTTTTTGTGGCGTTTTTTTGTCCGACCTTAAAAGTAATGCAAAAAACGCTGCAATAAAAACGCCCAAATGAGCGCTGCAAGTTCCTGTGCCTCCCATTGATTTCAATGGGAGGTTAGAGGCGGAAACCACTCAAAGAAGGAGCATGCCGCTTTTTTTTCGGCGAGTGTCCGTAAGCCTCGCAGGAGAAAAAACGCCTCTGCCCCCCAAAAATCACTCATGTAAACATACCCTTTCCCGTAAGGCATCATGTTGTTTTCCTCAGTGGCCTATGCGGGTTTAGAATACTGAACCATTATTTCTGTACCATTCATTCATTTTGCGCGGTCGTGGCAGAAAAAACTATATTTGACCGCACCATTTGAACCCAGTCATACGGTCCAGTCTCACTTTGCGGTTAAGGTGTGGTTAGAGCCGCCTTAAAAAATGCATCCGAAAAGCCCATGCCTTTTTGGTGCAATTTGGTGCGTTTTTCGATGATGTTGCAGTAAAAAACGCACCAAAATGCAGTAAAAATGCATGCGGCTTTCAGATGTACCTCAACCGCCACGTGTGAATAGACTCAGGCCACACGCACACCATACGTATTACGTGTGGATTTGGCGTGCTGATTTTCCTGCGGCACATCCACAGCATAATATAGCACCAGCAAAGTAACTGAGATTCCAAGTAAACTCATCTACACGTTGCAAAATTTTCCCGAACGTAAATTGACCTGCGGTGCGTATTTTAAAATCTGCACCGTCAATTTATCTTGCATTTCCGTCCCAGAATTGTATCTGAGAAGTTTATAAAAGAATGCACCAAAATACACGGCATAAAATCTACACCTGTTTCCGCATCAAAATGTAAAGAATGCACCTAAAAACGCAGTAATACGTGCCCCCCCTGTATATGATGCCACACATCTCCTTGTATATGATGCCACACATCTCCTTGTATCTGATGCCACACACCTCCCTGTATATGATGCCACACACCTCCCTGTATATGATGCCACACAGCCCTCCTGTATATGATGCCACACACCTCCCTGTACATGATGCCACACACCTCCCTGTATATGATGCCACACACCTCCCTGTGTATGATGCCACACACCACCCTGTATATGATGCCACACACCACCCTGTATATGATGCCACACACCACCCTGTATATGATGCCACACAGCTCCCTGTATATGATGCCACACAGCCTCGCTGTATATGGTGCCACACAGCCTCACTGTATATGGTGCCACACACCACCCTGTATATGATGCCACACACCACCCTGTATATGATGCCACACACCACCCTGTATATGATGCCACACACCTCCCTGTATATGATGCCACACAGCTCCCTGTATATGATGCCACACAGCCTCACTGTATATGGTGCCACACAGCCTCACTGTATATGGTGCCACACAGCTCCCTGTATATGATGCCACACACCTCCCTGTGTATGATGCCACACACCTCCCTGTATATGATGCCACACACCTCCCCTGTATATGATGCCACACACCTCCTGTATATGATGCCACACACCTCCCTGTATATGATGCCACACACCTCCCTGTATATGATGTCAAACACCTCCCTGTATATGATGCCACACAGCCTCACTGTATATGATGCCACACACCTCCCTGTATATGATGCCACACACCTCCCTGTATATGATGCCACACATCATCCTGTATATGATGCCACACACCACCCTGTATATGATGCCACACACCTCCCTGTATATGATGCCACACAGCTCCCTGTATATGATGCCACACAGCCTCACTGTATATGGTGCCACACAGCCTCACTGTATATGGTGCCACACAGCCTCCCTGTATATGATGCCACACAGCTCCCTGTATATGATGCCACACGGACTCACTGTATATGGTGCCACACATCCCCCCTGTATATGGTGCCACACATCCTCCCTGTATATGATGCCACACAGCCCCCTGTAGATGCCACGCAGCCCCCCTTTATATGATGCCACAAACCTCCCTGTATATGATGCCACACACCACCCTGTATATGATGCCACACACCTCCCTGTATATGATGCCACACAGCTCCCTGTATATGATGCCACACGGCCTCACTTTATATGGTACCACACATCCTCCCTGTATATGATGCCACACAGCCCCCTGTAGATGCCACGCAGCCCCCCTGTATATGATGCCACATAGGCCGACATGAATGCCCTACATACTCACCGATGCTGCGCTGTCGTCTTCAGGTAAGGTCTCTCGTCTTCATGGGATCTGCGAAGGCAACGCGATGTCACTCACCGATGCAGTGATGTCTTCTTCTGGTCTGGTCACTAGTCTCAAGGGATCTGTGAAGGAGGCGGGGTGATGCCATCGCGCCGCCTTCGCAGAACCCACGAGACTACTGACCAGACCTTAAGAAGTCGGCGCTGCATCGGTGAGTGTGTGTCGTCGCGCCGCCGATAGCCAGCAAGGGAACTGGTAGTTCCCTTGCAAATCCCCATGTCACAGATCCGTTTTTAACGGTTGTTACATGTATTGACAGCCGTTAAAAACTGATCCATTGACTTCCATTGACTGCAACGTGTAGATGAGTTTACTTGGAATCTCAGTTACTTTGCTGGTGCTATATTATGCTGTGTATGTGCCGTAGGAAAATCAGCACGCCAAATCCACACGTAATACGTATGGTGTGCGTGTGGCCTAAGAGTCTATTCACACGTGGCGGTTGAGGTACATCTGAAAGCCGCATGCATTTTTACTGCATTTTGGTGCATTTTTTTACTGCAACATCATCGAAAAACGCACCAAATTGCACCAAAAAGGCATGGGCTTTTCGGATGCATTTTTTAAGGCGGCTCTAACCACACCTTAACCGCAAAGTGAGACTGGACCGTATGACTGGGTTCAAATGGTGCGGTCAAATATAGTTTTTTCTGCCACGACCGCGCAAAATGAATGAATGGTATAGAAATAATGGTTCAATATTCTAAACCCGCATAGGCCACTGAGGAAAACAACATGATGCCTTACGGGAAAGGGTACGTTTACATGAGTGATTTTTGGGTGTATTTACAAGAGTAATTTTTGGCCACATGAAAAAACCGCACGCAAATATAAAAAAATCACAGAAAAACCGCACACGGTTATACGGCAGTTTGCTGCGTTTTTCGCCAGTGTGGTTTTTACAGCTGAAACTTGTAAAAAAAAGGGTCGTTTCACACTGTGTGAGTGTTTTGACGTGGAAACTGCGCCAGTATCCGTACCAAAAAGCACCCTGAATCGTCCCCCATTCATTTCAATGGGAGACAGAGGCGTTTTTTCTCCTGCGAGGCTTACGGATTCTCGCCGAAACAAAAGCGGCATGCTCCTTCTTTGAGTGGTTTCCGCCTCTAACCTCCCATTGAAATCAATGGGAGGCACAGGAACTTGCAGCGCTCATTTGGGCGTTTTTATTGCGGCGTTTTTTGCATTACTTTTAAGGTTGGACAAAAAACGCCACAAAAAATATGAAAAAAAAGTGTCATAATTTCAATTCAGAATTTGCCTTTAAATTCGTGAAGCAACTAGTGTGAACTAGGCCTAAATTTGTTTTACCTGTAAAAAACACGCAGGCGAAAACCGGTTCGTAAACCGCATCAACTCATGGTAAAACTGCGTGGTCTTTTTTATTTGTGTGATTTTTTTTATGTCTTTTTTTTACCACGCAGCCAAAAACGTCTCATCTAAATGCACCCTGAAGATGTGTTCACGTGCTATGTTTTCACGCGTATTTTGGATTGTAAACGCCCCAAAATACGCCTTTAAAAATTGTAGCAAAACGCCTACAAACATCTGCCCATTAAATTCAATGTGAAAAACGGCGTTTCGTAAAAAGAAGGAGCATGTCACTTCTGGAGCCGCTTTTGGAGCTGTTTTTCATTGTGTCAATAGAAAACGCCTAAAAAAACGCCTAGAAAAAACCTTCAAATTTATTGCAGGCAGAAAATTCTGCCTGGAAAAATCAGCTCCGGTTTTTTTTAAGTGGTTTGGATCACACACGTTTTTTGCCGCGTTTTTTTGGCACGTTTATCTAGCCTTTTTTTTGGGCTATTTCTTCAACAGACAGAGGGAATAACCGCAAGCGTTTTTTTACAGAAAATGTTGCAAAAAACGCGGCAAAAAACGCATTTATATCCGTCTCCCATTGATTTCAATTAGGTTTTTGAGGCTTGTTGCTACTTTGGCCCTGTTCACACTGAGTTTTTTTACACGTCTTTTGACGCGGAAACCGCGTCGGAAAACATGCAAAAAAACGGACGGCTCGTGCGAAAAAGAAGCGACATGCCCTATCTTTGGCCGCTTACATCTCTGACCTCCCATTGACATCAATGGAAGGCAGAGAAAGCATTTTTTGCTGCGTTTTTGCCCGCGGTGCTCAATGGCCGCGAGCGAAAAACGCGGCAAACAGCTTGCAGGCAGATCAAAATCTGCCTCAAAATTCCAGACTGATTTTTGAGGCAGAATTTTCTGCCTGCAAAAAACTCAGTGTGAACAGGACCAAAAAACATCTCCACCTCCCATTGAAATCAATAGGAGGCAATTTCGGGCATGTTTTCCCCTGGTATTTGCCGCGGCAAAAACTCAGTGTGAACATGCAGCTTCAAAAACGGCTGAAAATCAGAGGCACAGCTCCGTAGTTTTCAGCCGTTTTTGACTCGCGTGTGAACATAGCCTTATTTGATTTAGCGTGGGTTTTAAAATGTGTTCAGCAATGAAAGGGTGTTTCTGATTACAGCTCCGGCGGGCGGGGGTGGGGGCGTGGCCAACTAATTAAGAAGATATAAATACAGCTGCTCGGTGCACCGCTCGTCTGGTTTTCGGCCCAGTGTGAGAGGGAGATTTGGAGGAGCCGTGCAGGATAATGTAAATAAC
Source organism: Rhinoderma darwinii (assembly GCF_050947455.1). Taxonomy (NCBI): domain Eukaryota; kingdom Metazoa; phylum Chordata; class Amphibia; order Anura; family Rhinodermatidae; genus Rhinoderma; species Rhinoderma darwinii. The sequence goes on from NW_027464001.1 coordinate 64,389, forward strand.
GCCATGTTGGTTTGTGCCCTTCCATGTGCTGGCAGCGATCTGCACGTGATGCCCATTTCATTGCTCTGTTTGTATCTGTTGCCGTGTTTAATCTGTACCTGTAATTTATACGTTAGTGCTGATTACAATCTGTTTTTTATATTCGCTCAGTTACACATTTAGTAGAGGAACTGCAATAGTAATGTTAACTTTACATAAAGAGTTTGGTTCTCACGTTGTGGTATAAATGCATATTTTACCGAAAATCGTGGCAAAACAGCGTCGTTTGGCCGCGATGTTGCGGACATCGCGGCAAAAAATGGCGTTGTTTTGGCGCAAATTGCATCAAACCGCACATTTTTACAGTGACCTGTAAGCCTAGCCTAATGGTGAAACAAAACTCCTTCCCAACAGCTTGTTTCACCTGGCTTTTGATGCAATTTGCGCCAAGACAGTGCCGTTTTTTGCTACAATATTGCGCGGTTTTGGAGCAAAATGCATTAAGGCTATGTTCACACGGGGTCTTTTGCCGAGTTTTTTGACGCGGAAACCGCGTCGCGAAACTCGGCAGAAACGGCCCGAGAACGCCTCCCATTGATTTCAATGGGAGGCGTCGGCGTCTTTTTCCCACGACAGTAAAACTGCCTCGCGGGAAAAAGAAGCGACATGCCCTATCTTCGGGCGCTTCCGCCTCCGACCTCCCATTGACTTCAATGGGAGGCAGGAGAAAGCGTGTTTTATGCCCGCGGCGCTCAACGGCCGCGGGCGAAAAACGGCGCGATAATTGCTGTTCACACGGAGTATTTTGGGGGAGGAATATCTGCCTCAAAATTCCGTTTGGAACTTTGAGGCAGATATTCCTCCCCCAAAATACTCCGTGTGAACATAGCCTAAAGCATGCACGAAGAATAAATGGACCCAGGTAGCCGGTGCGCTGAATTTGAGCAAAAACCAAGTTGCCGTTGGCAAAAGAATAAGCCCTTGTTTCCCAGGTACCGAACGGATTATTATAATTATAAAGCACAACTTTTCATTGTATTCAAGAACAAACTGGGATTAACCCCTTCCCGCCGCAGCTGTTTTTCAGATTTTCGGTTTTTACTCCCCACTTTCCAAAACCCATAACGTCTTTATTTTTCCTTAAGAATTTGTAGTCGGCACACCTTGCTTGTCTTACAAAAATATATATCTTTATTGGATGGATGCCAGAGGCTGCACATGTAGCCTCTGGCATCCATCCAATAAAGATATATATTTTTGTAACACAAGCAAGGTGTGCCGACTACAAATTCTTAACCTATACCCGGGTTGGGACCCTGCCTCGAGCACCCAAAAGAAACCAGTGCCATCTGAACACAACCACGTCTTTATTTTTCCGTCGATATAGTACTATGAGGGCTTGATTTTTGCGGGACGAGTTGTAGTTTTTTGTAGTAGCATTTATTATGGCATATAATGTACTAGGAAACGGGAAAAAAATTATTTGTGGGGTAGAAAATGAAAAAAACAGCGATTCCTCCTTTGTTTTTGCGCTTCGTTTTTACAGAATTCACTGTGCAATTAAAACATGTTAGCCTTATTCTGTGGGACAACACTATTACGACAGTGCCAAATATATATATATATATATATATATATATATATATATATATATATAGTTTTTTTCTATATTTAACTACTTTTACAAGTAAAAACCTAAGTGTAAAAAATTTCATTTATTGTCGCCAAATTCTGAGAGCCATAACTTTCTTATTTTTCCGTAGATTAAGTGGTATGGGTATGTTCACACGGCACATTTTCGTCAGTTTTTCGGGCCATAAACGGCCGAAAAATCGGAAGCACAACACCTCCAAACCTGTGCCTATTGATTGCAACGGATGGGCTGTTTTTTAATGCGGCCGTTTGGAAACACTACTGCGAAAAAGTCTAGGACCCTTCTTGGGACGTTTTTGGAGCGGTTTTTCATAGACTTGATTATATATTACATATCTTGAAAACCGCTCCAAAAACAGCCGTAAAAAACGCTGCGAAATTCGCGAGTGTCTTAGGCTATGTTCACACACTTTTTTGCAATTCTGTTTGGAAGTTTGAGGAAGATTTTCCTCTACCTGCACGCCGATTTTCGCAGCGTTTTTCGCCAGCGGCCATTGAGCGCCGCTTGCATAAAACGCCGCGAAACACGCAGTCTCTGCCTCCCATTGAAGATAGGGCATGTTGCTGCTTTCTCCTGCGAGCCAGTTCTACCTCTCGCGGGAGAGAACCGCCCCCGCCTCCCATTGAAATTGACGGGAGGCATTTTCGTGCCGTCTTTGACTAGCTTTTTGGCGCGGTTTCCACGTAAAAAAACTAGTAAAAAAACTGTGTGAACTTGGCCTAAACGTCTGAAAATCAGGAGCCATTTTCCCTTGAAAACCACTCCGTATTTTCAGACGTTTTTAGTCTAGTTTGAACATACCCTAAGGCCTCATTCACACGACCGTAAAAACTCTCAAAATTACGGGACCATAGACTTCTATTGGCCACGGGTACCTTCCCGTATGCTTACGGGAAGGTGCCTGTGTCGTTGAAAAAATATAGAACATGTCCTATTTCAGGACGTAATTACGGCACGGGCAGTACATAGAAGTCTATGGGGCTCCCGTAATTACAGGTGACTGACTACTTGTGTGCACCTGTAATAACGGGAGCGTTGCTAGGCGACGTCAGTAAATAGTAACTGTCCAGGGTGCTGAAAGAGTTAAAAGATCGGCAGTAACTGTTTCAGCACCCTGGGCAGTGACTTCCGATCACAATATAGATAAATCTGTAAAAAAAAAAGACGTTCATAATTACCCCGAATTCCCTGCTTCTTCCTCCAGTCCGACCTCCTGGGATGACGTTACAGCCCATGTGACCGCTGCAGCCAATCACAGGCTGCAGCGGTCACATGGACTGCCGCGTCATCCAGGGAGGTCGGACTGGATGTCAAGAGAGGGACGCGTCACCAAGACAACGGCCGGGTAAGTATGAATTTCTTTTACTTTTACCTCGCAAAGGGCTGTCCCTTCTCTCTATCCTGCACTGATAGAGAGAAGGGGCTGCCGATTAGTGCAGTGCAATTTTGCAGCCAAAAACGTGCCCGTGAATACGGGAGACACCGGATCCGTATTTACGGGCACGGGTCCGTTAATACTGGTGCAATACGGGTCGAATACATGTGACCAAGGACACGTATTTACGCCAGTATTTACGGATGGACAAAAATACGGTCGTGTGCTTGAGGCCTAAGGGGTTATTTTTTGCAGGATAAGCTTTAGTTCTTAATCATGACATTTTGAGTACATGTGACGTTTTGATCACTTATTTCATTTTTTGTGGGAGATGAGGTGACCAAAAAATAGATTCTGGCTTTTACATTTTTATTTTTTTACGGTGTTCACAGTGCGGGTTAAATAATGATGTATTGTAATAGTTCAGACTTTTACGGATGCAGCGATATCAATTGTCTATTTTTTTACTATGCTCCAGGGGGAAAAGGGGGGTGTTTTTGACCATTTAATTTATTTTTTATTTATTTTTTACATTAACTTTATTATACAAATTTTTACTTATTTCTTTTTATTGGTCCCCCTAGGGGACTTAACCAGCGATCTTAGATTGCTTGTAGATATAGAGCAAAACTAATGTATAGCAGTATATAGTGATTCTGACAGGCTTAATAGCAGCGCAAAGATGGCGGACCTGGGGGCCTTCATTAGGCCCCCAGGCAGCCATAGCAACCATTGCCACCCTGCGATTGAATGCAGGTGGCGCGATGAGCTGTTAGAGGGGGTCTCCCCCTCTTTCAAGCGATTTAAATGCCGCGGTCGCTATTGACTGGCATTTAACGAGTGGGATCCCGCTCGTTACTCTGAAGTGTTGGCTGTAACATACAGCCGACGCCCGCTTTGTATGGATACGTCAAATGTCAGGAAGGAGTGAAAAAAGGTCCATGCAACTAATGGTCCAAGCGATTGTGTACATGTTCACGCTCCATGACCTAATAGTACGTCTCGGGAGTAACGGCGGTTTCGGCCGTCCTCCCGACACATACAGGAGCTGTGACAGCTGCTGTCTCGTACAGCAGCTGCAGCTAATACAGCGGGGACCGATCGCTGTGTCCCCACTGATTAACCCTTTAAAAGCCGCGTTCAATAGGGATCGCAGGTTTTTAGGGGTTAAGCTGCCATCGCCAGCCTGCTACACGATAGCGACTGGCGATGGTGACCATGGCAACTGGACGCCTTACAATGGCTTCCGGCTATGTCATGGACGGAAGCCTAGTTGGTCCTGACGAAGTCACTATGCTTGCTGTCAGTGAGTAGCTGACAGCTCTAATACACTGCACTACGCATGTAGTGCAGTGTATTAGAATAGCGATCAGAGCCTCCTGCCCTCAAGTCCCCTAGTGGGACAAAGTAATAAAGTAAAAAAAAGATGTGTAAAAATAAGAAAATAAGTTTTAAAAGTGATAAAAGTAATAGTCCCCCTTTTCCCCTTATCAGTCCTTTATTATTAATAAAAATATATAAACAAACTATACATAATTGGTATCGCCGCGTCCGTAACGGCCTGAACTACAAAATTATTTCGTTATTTATCCCGCGCGTTGAACGCCGTAAAAGAAAATAATAAACCATACCAGAATCACAATTGTTTGGTCACTTCACCTCCCAAAAAATGGAATAAAGAAATCAAAAAGTCGCATGTACCTAAAAATGGTGCTGATCGAAACTACAGTTCGTTACGCAAAAAATAAGTCCTCGCACGGCTTTCTTGATGGAAAAATAAAAAAGTTCTGGCTCTTAGAATAAGGTAACACAAAAAGTGAATTATTTTTTACAACATGTATTTTTATTGTGCAAACGCCATAAGACATAAAAAAACTATAAACATCTGGTATCGCCGTAATCCTATCACCCCGCAGAATAAAGTGAATATGTCATTTATAGCGCACGGAGAAAGCTGTAAAGAAAATAGAATAAAATTACAATAGTAGAATTGCTGTTTGTTAGTAACCACGCCACCTAAAAATAGAATAAAAACGGATCAAAAAGCCGCATGCACCCCAAGTAAACTACAATGAATTCCTAAAGGGGTCTAGTTTCCAAAATGGGGTCACTTTTGGGGGGTTTCCACTGGTTTGGCACCACAAGACCTCTTCAAACCGGACATGGTGCCTAACAAAAAGGAGGCCTCAAAATCCACTAGGTGCGCCTTTGCTTCGGAGGCCGGTGCTTCAGTCCATAACCGCACTAGGGCCACATGTGGGGTATTTCTAAAAACTGCAGAATCTGGCCAATACGTATTAAGTTGCTTTTCTCTGGTAAAACTTTTTGTGTTATAGAAAAAAAATGGTATATAAAGGATTTTCTGAGAAAAATAAATAAATATGTAGATTTCACCTCTACTTTGCTCTAAATACCTGTGAAACACCTAAAGGGTTCATAAACTTTCTAAATGCTGTTGTGAATACTTTGAGGGGTCTAGTTTCTGAAATGGGGTGTTTGATAGGGGTGTCTAATATATGGGCCCATCAAAGCAACTTCAGAACTGAACTGGAACCTAAAAAAATAAATAAATTAAGCAATACTTCGCTTCTTACATAATACTGATAATGAGCCGTGCCCACGCCGAGATGACCCCAGTTTTGATTGTTTGTATAAACGGAGACCCCTATTAGACCGTTTCAGTGCCCGGTTTTCCCAAGCATACACCCCAAGAAGTGTATTTCCATTGAGTCCTTGGTACATTTTAACCCCTATCCGCACCAGGACGTAACTGTCAGTCGTCGCGGGAGGTTACTTCCCGCACGAGGACGTACAGTTAAAGAGGCTCTGTCACCAGATTTTGCAACCCCTATCTGCTATTGCAGCAGATAGGCGCTGCAATGTAGATTACAGTAACGTTTTTATTTTAAAAAAACGAGCATTTTTGGCCAAGTTATGACCATTTTTGTAGTTATGCAAATGAGGCTTGCAAAAGTCCAAGTGGGTGTGTTTAAAAGTAAAAGTCCAAGTGGGCGTGTATTAGGTGCGTGCATCGGGGCGTTTTTAATACTTGTACTAGCTGGGCGCTTTGAAGAGAAGTAACATCCTCTTCTCTTCAGAACGCCCAGCTTCTGACAGTGCAGATCTGTGACGTCACTCACAGGTCCTGCATCGTGACGGCCACATCGGCACCAGAGGCTACAGTTGATTCTGCAGCAGCATCAGCGTTTGCAGCCTCTGGTGCCGATGTGGCCGTCACGATGCAGGACCTGTGAGTGACGTCACAGATCTGCACTGTCAAAAGCTGGGCGTTCTGAAGAGAAGAGGATGTTACTTCTCATCAGAGCGCCCAGCTAGTAAAAGTATTAAAAACGCCCCGATGTACGCACATAATACACGCCCACTTGGACTTTTACTTTTAAACACACCCACTTGGACTTGTGCAAGCCTCATTTGCATAACTACAAAAATGGTCATAACTTGGCCAAAAATGCTCGTTTTTTAAAAATAAAAACGTTACTGTAATCTACATTGCAGCGCCTATCTGCTGCAATAGCAGATAGGGGTTGCAAAATCTGGTGACAGAGCCTCTTTAATGAGTTTTTCCCGGTGCACACTGTCGGCAACAGTGTACACCGGGAACCGGGAGGTCAGCTGTCACCGACAGCTGACACTACACTCTTGCCGACCAGCGGTCCTTTGCCGCTGGTTTCGGCGAATTAACCCTTTAAAATCGGCGATCAGGTGCAATCGCCGAATTTTGGGGGTTTCTAACAGATCGGCAGACCCCGGTCCGAAATAGCGGGGTTTGCCGATGGTTACTATGGCAAACGGAAGCCAAACAATGGCTTCCGGGTCGACATGGATGGAAGCCCATCAGGACAACGGGATCAAAAAGTTGCATTTACCCCAAAATGGTACCAATAAAAACTACAACCCGTCCCGCAGAAACAAGACCTCCCACAGCTTTTTTGACGAAAAAATAAAAAAGTTACGGCTCAGAATAGCGTGTCTCAGAAATAAATTATTTTATAGAAACAGAATTTTGTTGTGCAAACTCTGCAAAACGTAAAAAAAACTATACACCTATGGTATCGACGTAATCGTACCGACCGGCAGAATAAATTAAAACAGAATTTATTGCGCACGGTGAACGCTGTGAGGGGCCCAAATGCTCACTATACCCCTAGAAAAATTCCTTGAGGGGTGTAGATTCCAAAATAGGGTCACTTTTGGTGGGTTTCCGCTGTTTTGGTCCCTCCGGGGCGTTGCAAACCCGACATGGCACTGAAAACCAATCCAGCAAAATCTGCGCTCCAAAATCCAAGAGGTGCTCCTTGCCTCCTGAGCCCTGCTGTGGGTCCAAACATCAGTTTACGACCACATATGGGGTATTGCCGTAATCGGGAGAAATTGCTTTACAAATGTTGGGCGGCTTTTTCTCCTTTATTACTTGTAAAAATTAAAAAATTCTATGTTTCCACAGAAAAATAGGTGATTTTCATCTTCACAGACTAATTCCACTAAATTCTGCAAAAAAACTGTGTGGTCAAAATGCTAACTATACCCCTAGAAAAATGCCTTGAGGGGTGTAGTTTCCAAAATGGGGTCACTTTTTGGGGGTTTCGACTGTTTTGGTACCACAAGACCTCCTCAAACCTGACATGGTGCCTAAAATATATTCCTAAAAAAAGGAGGCCCCAAAATCCACTAGGTGCTCCTTTGCTTCTGCGGCCTGTGTTTCAGTCCATTAGGACACTAGGGCCACATATTGGATATTTCTAAAATCTGCAGAATCTGGGCAATAAATATTGAGTTGCGTTTCTCTGGTAAAACCTTCTGTGTTACAGATTTTGTTTTATTACAATTGAATTTTGGCAAAACTAAATGAAATTTGTAAATTTCACCGCTACTTTGCCTTCATTCCTGTGAAACGCCCTAAAGGGTAAAAATACTTTCTGAATGTGGTTTTGAATACCTTGAGGGGTGCTGTTTTCAAAATGGGGTGATTTATAGGGACTTTCTAAAATATAAGGCCCTCAAAGCCACTTCAGAACTGAACTGGTCCGTGAAAAAATGGCCTATTGAAATTTGATTGAAAATATGAGAAATTGCTGCTAAAGTTCTAAGCCTTGTAACGTCCTAGAAAAATAAAAGTACGTGAAAAAAAAAGGATGGAAACATAAAGTAGACATATGGGGGATGTTAACTAGTAACTATTTTGTGTGGTATTACGATCAATTTTACAAGCAAATACATTTAAATTTAGAAAAATGCTAAAATGTAACGTTTTTCACAAATAAATATTGAATTAATCGACCAAATTTTTTCACTAACATAAAATACAATATGTCACGAGAAAACAATCTCAGAATCGCTTGGATAGGTAAAAGCATTCCGGAGTTATTACCACATAAAGTGACACATGTCAGATTTGAAAAAATCATCTGTGTCCACAAGGCCAAAACAGGCTGTGTCCTAAAGGGGTTAAAGGGAGGCTTCAATTCCGCAAGTACCTGCCGGGTAAGAGGGCAAGGTATGGAGTGAAGATGTATAAGCTGTGGAGAGTGCATCAGGGTTAACGTACATATTTAGGATATATGAAGGGAAGGATACCAGTGTTCAGCCCCCAGAATGCCCCCCTTATGCCTCATGCACACGACCGTAGCCATGTGCACGGCCGTGATTTTCGGGTCGGCCGGCTGTGGACTGTCAGCCGCAAGTCGCGGGACATGCACATGGCCGCGGCCATTATTTTCAGTGAGCCTCGACCACAGTAGACAGCCGTAATAAGACAGGTCCGTTCTTTCTGCGGTGCGGGCCATGCACGGTCCGTAAAAACTACGGTCGTGTGCATGGCCCCATAGAAATGAATGGGGCCGCAATTCTCTCTTGTATTTTCGGGGGAATTGCGGCCGCAATAGCACGTTCGTGTGCATGAGGCCTTACTGGGAGTTAATGCAAAAATTGTGTTGGATTTGGTGCAGCCACTTCTGGATCAGGGTTACTACCTCTACCTGGATAATTTTTATACCAGCGTCCCACTCTTCAAGTGCATCGCTTCCAGAAGTCCTGAGGCATGTGGCACTGCTAGAAGAAATACGAGAGGCCTTCCTAAGACTCTGCTTGGGCAAACAAGAAGAGGTGAGAGCAGGGCACAATCTAGCAGCAACATATTGTGTCACGTACAAGAGATGCCACACCAGTACCCATGTACCTGTATGAGGTACCAGTACATAGATCCCCAAACCAGACTGCATTCTGGACTACAATAGGTACATGGGAGGGATGGACTTGTCAGATCAAGTCCTGAAACCCTACTGCGCCATGCGGTGTGGTATAAGAAGCTAGCTGTGCACATCATACCGATGGCATTGTACAATGCGTACGTGCTACGTCGATGTGCAGCCCAGAGGGGAACGTTCCTGGAATTTCAAGAGGTGGTTATCAAGAAACGAATTTTAGGGACCAAGAAGGGGGGGGGGGGACACCCAGTACTTCTGGCAGCGAAGCCACACGCATCGTACCAGGGCAACACTTTCCAGGAGAAGTTCCCCGAACTGGCAAGAAGGGAAAAAGTCAAGAGGTGCAAAGTCTGGTATAAGAGGGGGATAAGGGAGGACACAATATATCAGTGACACGTGTCCTGAAAAACCAGGGCTCTGTATGATAGTGTTTTAAAATTTATTATACATCCCTTGATTTTTAATCTACCCCAGTTTTACTTACCTTAATGCACTCCGCACAGCTTATCCCCCCTCGTCTTTACCTTTTGAGCCCTGCCGTGTGCCCAGGCAGCAGATAACAGCCACTTTGAGGGTATTGCCGTACCCAGGAGAACCCACATTACAGTTTGTCTCCGGTCAAAATGCTACCTACACCTCTAGATGAATGCCTTAAGAATGTAGTTTTTAAAACGATGTCACTTCTTGGGGATTTCAACTGTACTGGTACTGGGGCTTCTGCATACATGACTTGGCACCAGAAAATCCCCAGTTGGCCATATGGTGGTCCTTTCTTTCTGAGCCCTCCCATGGGCTCAAACGGCAGTTTATCACCACAAATGGGGTATTGCCGCACTCAGGACAAATTGGGCAACAAAATGTTTTTTTTAATTTCTTGTGAAAATAAATAATTTTGAGCTAAAACTACATATTATGGGAATTTTTTTTTTTAAATTCCCAGCCCAATTCAAATAAGTTCCGTGAAGAAACTATGGGGTCTAAATGGTCACATTACCCATAAATGAATTCTTTGAGGGGTGTAGTTTCTAAAATGGGGTCACTTCTGGTGAGTTTCCATTGCTTTGATACCTCTGGGGCTCTGCAAATGCGACATGGCACCCAAAAACCAATCCAGAAAAATCTGCACTCCAAAGAACACACAGCGCTCCTTCCCTTCTGAGCCGTCCCATGGGCCCAAACGTTAGTTTATCGCCACAAATGGGGTATTGCTGCATTCAGGAGAAATTGGGCAACATTGGGTATTTTTTTCCTTGTGAAAATAAGACATTTTGATAAAAAATGACATATTTTTTTTTTATTTCACAGCCCAATTCAAATACGTGCTGTGTAAAAACTGTGGGGTCAAAATGCTAACAACCACCATAAATGAATTCCTTGAGGGGTGTGGTTTCCGAAATGGGGTCACTTTTTTGGCACCTGAACAGCTCTTCAAACCTGGCATGCTGCCTAAAATATATTCTAATAAAAAAGAGGCCTCAAAATGCACTAGGTGATTCTTTGCTTCTGGGGCTTGTGTTTTAGTCCACGAGCGCACTAGATCCACATGTGGGACATTTCTAAAAACTGCAGAATCTGGGCAATACATATTTAGTAGTGTTTCTCTGGTAAAACCTTCTGTGTTACAGAAAAAAAATTGAATACAATTGAAATTCAGCAAGAAAAGTTTAAATTTGCAAATTTCACCTCTACTTTCTATAATTTCTGTGAAATGCCTGAAGGGTTAAATTAACTTTCTAAATGCTGTTTTGAATACTTTGAGGGGTCTAGTTTTTAAAATGGGGTGGTTTATGGGGGTTTCTAATACATAGGCCCCTCAAAGCCACTCGGAACCGAACAGGTGTCTTAACCCCATAGTGACCAACAATACGCCTTTTCACGTTCGTCACTAAGGGGCCTTAGGCTAGGCTGACGCCTTTTCACGTGAGCCTAGTCTAAGTCCTGCACGGGTCACCCGTGCAGGCTGGAGCCGGGGCTCAGCTGTCTGATGACAGCTGGGCTCCTGCTCCAACACCCGCGATCGAAGTTTTCTTCGATCGCGGCCGATCAACCCGTTAAATGCCGCCGTCAATAGCGACCGCGGCATTTAACTTTACAGAGGGAGTGAGCTCCCTCTGTCACCCATCGGCGGCCCACAAATGCAATCGCGGGTCTCCGATGGGGTGTCATGGCAGCCGGGGGCTTGATAAAAGCCCCCAGGTCTGCCCTGGACATATGCCTGTTAGGACGCGATGGAGGCACGTCCTAATAGATTGCCTGTCAGATTTACACTGACAGGCAATAATGCTCTGGTATACGAAGTATACCAAAGCATTACAGCAGCGATCTCAAGATCGCACAGTAAAGTCCCCTAGTGGGACTAATGAATTAGATAATAAATGTGAAATAAACATTATTAATAAAAATAACAGTAAAAAACTAAATCCATTTTTTTCCATAAAAAGTGGTTTTATTTAGTTTAAGTGTAAAAATTAAAATAAAAGTACACATATATGGTATCGCTGCGACCGTAATGACTCCATTAATAAAGTTAATATGTCATTTAAACCGCAAGATGAACACCGTAAAATAAAACCTCAAAAAACAATGGCGAAATTTTTTTCAATTGCCCCCCAAAAAAGTCATAATAAAAATGAATCAAATCCCATGCACCCCAAAACAGTGCCAATCAAAACTACGTCTCGTCCCGCAGAAAACAAGCCCAAAAAATCACTACATTGATGGAAAAATAAAAAAGTGACGGCTCTTGGAAAGCAACAATGCAAAAACAAATCATTTTAGTTCAAAAGTGTTTTTATTGTGCAAAAGTCGTGAAACATAAAAAACCTCTACATATGTGGTATCGCCGTAATCATACCGACCCATAGAATAAAGGTAACATGTTATTTACGCCGCACAGTGAACGGCGTCAATTTAAAAACGCATAGAACCATGGTGGAATGTCAGTTTTTTTTTTATAATACCCCCTCCAAAAAAGATAATAAAAGTTAATAATAAAATTCTATGTACCCTAAAATGGTGCTATTAAAGAGTACAACTAATCCCGCAAAAAGTTATAGCTCTTTGAATGCGACTATAGAAAAACGAATAAAATAGCTTGGTCATTAGGGCGTAAAATGGGCTGGTCACTAAGGGGTTAAAAGGCTTTTGAAATATTTTTAAAAATATGAGTAATTGCTGTTTATATTCTAAGCCTTGTAACGTCCAAGAAAAATAAAAAAATGTTCAAAAAAACGATGCAAATCTAAAGTAGATATATGGTAAATGTGAACTAGTAACTATTTTGGCTGGTATAACCATCTGTTTTACAAGAAGATGCATTTAAATTCTGAAAGGCTATTTCTTTAAATAAATTTTCTCAAAATTTTGCAATTTTTCACCTATAAATACTGAATATATCGTCCAAATTTTACCACTAACATAAAGCCCAATGTGTCACGAGAAAACAATCTCAGAATCGCTTGGATAGGTTTAAGCATTCCGACGTTATTACCACATAAAGTGAAATCTGTCAGATTTGAAAAATGGGCTCTGAGCCTTAAGGCCCAAACTAGGCTGCGTCCCTAAGGGGTTAAAAATAATAAAGTATTTTTAAACCTTTTTTTAAAACGATACGCCCGTTTTTACATTAAATCATAAAATAAGTCTCAATACATAAAATATACACACATTAGGTATTGTCGCGACCGTAATAACCTTCACAATAAATTTATAGCATCATTTATAATGTGTACACTGAAAATATAAACTGCTTTCCTTCACTTATTAATGTGAAGCACGTGGTGTTATGAATTTTATACCTCCGTGTGCCTCATTAATAGTTATTAACCCCATCATGTACCTCACACAATAACCCAATGTGTTGTCCATTGACTAAGGGGTTAATTACTATTAATGTGAGGCACATGGAGGTTTCAAAATTATCCAAACCATGTGCCTCAAGTCAAACTGGAAAATGTTTTTATTCTTTTTTTATTGTTGGCCAAGTTTTGTTATAGTGAATCGCAATACTACACAAAGTATCCGTATCGTAGTCCAAATTCTGGTATCGTGACAACCCTAATGTAATGTGTACGGTCTTCAATTGTATCTATGTCCTTAGGAAGATACAACTGAAAGCGCAGGTGAAGCAAGGGAACCATTCATTCCCTTCCTCCTCATTCGGCACTCTCTGGTGGCACAGGCGGTGCGATGACGTTCTCGCCGCCTGACATCGTTCCGCCGGAGCAGGCCTGATCAGAAAAGACCAGGCGTGCATCACCGGAAAATGTATTGCTGAGCCCTGCCAGCTTTAGTAACTCCTAGTGCTTGAATGCCTATGTGGCCGGTTATTTACGTTCATTGGCCTAATGTAGGCCAATGAACTGAGGTAACCTAGGACCATGTGATTTCAATGAATTAATGACTGCTAAGAGCTGCTTTGTTTGCTGTCACAGACCCAGGAAGGCAAATATGATGGTTTTGCTTTCTTACTTAACCCTTTCCCGTCATTTGCCATATGGGTTCGCCATGGAAAGCCATGACTTCCCGCAAATTGCCATATCCATACGCCAAATGTTGGGCACCGGCTCAGAAGCTGAGCCTGTGCTATCATCGCCCGATCTCAGCGGTATCTTACAGCTGACAACCGGCTGTAATGGTGGTGACCGAAATTAGCTTCGATCCCCGCCATTAACTCAAGTGCAGCGCTCAAACACGAGCGATGCACTTAAGGTGTTTGCAGCTCATCGGCACCCCAGCAATGAAAACCGGATAATACTAATACTGGCCTCCCGGTCTGCCTAGCACTGAAGCTGGTCAGGACACGCCTGGCGGCGGAGCCTGATCAGCTTCCGTAGCCACCGGCAAGATGGCGCTGGCTCAAGAGCTGATCTGGCATCATCAGCGGTGGAAGTCAGCTGTATGTTACAGCTGACATACACCTGTAACGGCAGAAACCGGAGCTAGCTCCGATCCCTGCCATTAACCCCTTCGATGCAGCAATCGAAAGTGATCGCTGCATCTTTGCAGTTGCCAACAGTTCGCCAGCCCTGGCAGGCAATCAGGACTGGCGACTGCTTCTATGGCAACAGGAGACACAATGGCCTCCTGCTCTGCCATTACAGAAGCCGAATAGGCCCCGCCGGGAGAAGAAGCCTAATCGGCTCGCTGTCAGTGAATAACTGACATATCTAATACATTGTAACAACCAAATATGCAACTCGGCTCTCTACTCACTGAAATATCTCAACAAGGAGATGAACAACCGGAGCAGGTAAAAAAGAGGTGAAATCCTCAACACCACAAAAAACAGAGACAATATGATAGTTTTTTACCGTTCAGACGGTTGTAGATGTAAAGTCTGAAGTGTCCATCAAGGGTTTGACCTTCCCCCAGCTAGCATGCAGAAAAAACGATCCAAATTTCCACTGGTGTGTATATCTCGCTGGTACTTGTGGTTCTACACAGAAATGAAACTGCAGAAATGCAACTGCTTGCTGTGTATATCCTCGTACTTGATGTTCTAAATCTCCAAAAAGGGAGAAAAAGGAGATGGTGCACTACCTTTTGGAAACGACATATTCCACGAGTTTATTCCATACTTACAAAAATAGATAAAAGCATAAGATAAGCTCTTGTAACACGCCAAATAATGCAACCCGACCCTGGGTTTCGCCCTTCTGGCTTCCTCTGGGGCATATGGGCGTGTACCATACATGTGTTTAAATAGCGGTTTTATGTATATAAAAACAGCCAATTTTAAAAACAACAATGATAAAATGACATGAAAAATAAAATCATTCACACAAGTGTAGTTTATGAATAAATTGAATAAAAAACCTCATTATTAGTTGTGAAACTGCGCTGCAGCATAATGAGATCTAATTGCATGACTCGTCTATGCTACTTAACTAAAAGCTGTGTGAATAAGGTTCAATCTCTCCAAGACCTATACAAAAAACATACATAGAAGTACAACCAATACGATGCATTTTCCATGTTGATCCCCACATTCCTTCCACCTATATGAATAACTTTGCTCGGTTATATAAATCACAATGATCCACCTTATACAAATGACAATTTTGAAATATAGGTTATTACAATATTATGGATCTATCAATTAAAAACACTGCCCTTTGGGATTAAACTTGGACTTTGAATTAAAATGTTTTCTTTAAATCACAGCTGTAATTACATCCATCAATTTTTTCTTTTTTGTAGCCACCTTCTAACCAAAAAAGGGTATTTTACCCACATGTATAAGATGTAAGATCGGTATATAATATTGTAAGATAAACACATAATGTTGTAATAACCTATATTTCAAAATTGTCATCTACAACCGTCTGAGCGGTAAAAAACTCATTTTATATCTAATACATTGCACTACGTAGGTAGTGCAATGTGTTAGAAATAAGAACATCAGACAGTTGGACCTTCAAGTCCCCTATTGGGACTTGAAAAAGTGTAAAAAAAAGTGAAAAAAATAAGTTTCAAGTAATAAAATAAAACACAATCGCCCTTTTTCTCTTATCAAGTCCTTTATTATTGAAGAAAAATAAGAAACCATACGTATTTGTTATCGCTGCGACAAATAACGACCTGAGGTATCAAAATAATATATTTATTGCACGCGGTGAACAGCGTAAAAAACTATACCAGATTTTCTGTTTTTTGGTCACTTGGCCCTACAAATATTGGAATAAAAACAGATAGTCGCACGTATCCAAAAATGGTACCTATAAAAACTATAGCTTGTCGCAAAAAAACAAGCCCTCATACAGCTCCGTCGAGACAAGAATTAAAAAGTTATGGTTCTCACAACTTGGCGACAGAAAAAATACATTCTTTTTACAAAAGTAATTTTATTGTGCAAAAAGTTGTGAAATATAAAAAAGTTCTATTAGGTATCGCCGGAATCTTACTGACCCGCAGAATAAAGATAACATGTAATTTATAACGCGTGGTGAACACTGTATAAAAAAAAAACTAAAAAAACTATGCCAGAATTGTTTTTTTGTTTACCTGGCCTCCCAAAAAATAGGATAAAAGGTGTACCCCAAAATGGTACTAATAACTACAGCTCGTCCCGCAAAAAACAGCCCTCATACCACTACGTCTATGGAAAAAATAAAATTAGTTATGGCTCCAATAAGTCTAGAAATAAAAAATATGCAGTTGTGCAGCCCAAGGGAAACATTTCTTCTGTTTCAAGAGGCGATTTATCAAGGACCTAAAATTAGGGAACCAGGAAGGGGAGGGCCCACACATATCCGCTGGAAGCGACAGTACCTGTATTATACCAGGACAACACTTTCCCAGCAAAATTCTCCAAACTGCAAAGGTGCGGAGTATGGACTAAAAGGGGCATAAGAAATGACGCCATATATCAGTGCAACACTGGCCTGTGCAGAAAGGATTGCTTCACAGCGTAACATACATCTATGGATTATTTTATTGTTTATTTACCACATTATTATACCACCTGACTATGCCCCTGATGTACTCTGCCCAGCTCACATATGCCCCTCATTATAAATGGAAACACCAGTAATCAAACAAATCAACTACCAAGCAAAATCCGCTCTCCAAAAGCCAAATGGCGCTCCCTCCGCTCTGAACCCTACAGTGTGCCCGTGCCCAAACAGCAGTTTACTACCACATCTATAGCATAGTCATACCCGGGAGAACCCTTCTAACAATGTTTGGGGTGTGTGTCTCCAGTGGCATAATTTGAGTATGACAT
This sequence comes from Rhinoderma darwinii, assembly GCF_050947455.1. Taxonomy (NCBI): domain Eukaryota; kingdom Metazoa; phylum Chordata; class Amphibia; order Anura; family Rhinodermatidae; genus Rhinoderma; species Rhinoderma darwinii. Next base: position 81,347 of record NW_027464001.1, read on the forward strand.
ATTTGCCACTGAAATGGTATATCTAGGGTAAAATATACATTTTGATTTGCACCATCCGCAGCGCATTCATTTATGCAAAAGACCGGTGGGGTGAAAATGCTCACTACACCCCTTAATAAATTACTTGAGGGGTGTAGTTTCCAAATGGGGTCATTCTCAGGGGTCTCTTTTATTATTTCACATCAGAGCCTCGGCAATTGTGAAGCAATACTTTGTGAATCGCCAAATTTAGGCCTCAATTTTACATGGTACGCTTTCACTCCTGAGCCCTGTCAAATGTAGGGTGTCTCTAAAACCGGGAAACACAGCATAATAATTAGAGACGTGTCTTATGATGGTGGCACAAGCTGGGCACCACATATTGGCATTTCTATGCAAAAAAATACAATTTTCACTCTGCAACATCGAGTGCACGCTAATTTCTACAAAACACCTGCAGGGTTAAAGAGGCTCTCACCAGATTATAAGTGCCCTGTCTCCTACATAATCTGATCGACGCTGTAATGTAGATAACAGCAGTGGTTTTTATTTTGAAAAACGATCATTTTTGAGCAATTTATAAGCTAGTTTAGATTTATGCTAATGAGCTTCTCAATGGACAACTGGGCGTGTTTTTACTTTTTACCAACTGGGTGTTGTACAGAGAAGTGTATGACGCTGACCAATCAGTGACTAATCAGCGTCATACACTTCTCATTGTTCCAGCCTAGCTTTTTTCACTGCACAATCACACTGTGCTATGGATCATGCTGGGCTGGAACAATGAGAAGTGTAGGACACTGATTAGTCACTTATTGGTCAGCCTCATACACTCCTCTGTACAACACCCAGTTGGTAAAAAGTAAAAAAACACCCAGTTGTCCATTGAGAAAATTGGATTAAAAATTAATTACTGAAAAAAAATATGAAATTTATAAATATCACCTCTACTTTGCTTTAATTCCTGTGAAGTCTAAAGGGTTAAGAAATTTTCTAAATGCTGCTTTGAATACTTTGATGGCTGAAGTTTTTAAAATGGGGTGACTTTTTTGGGGTTTCTAATATATAAGGCCCTCAAAGCTACTTCACAACAGAACTGGCCCAAGTAAAAATAGCCTTTTTAAATTTTCTTGAAAATGTGAGAAATTGCTGCTAAAGTTCTAAGCCTTGTAACGTCCTAGAAAAAAGGATGTTCAAAAAAACTATACCAACCTAAAGTAGACCTATGGGGGATGTTAGTTAGCAACAATTTTTTGTTATAACTGACTGTTTTGCAAGCAGATACATTAATGTTGAGAAAAATGCTAATTAAATACTGAACATATCGAGCAAATTTTGGCAGTAACATAAAGTCCAATGTGTCACGAGAAAACAATCTCAATCGCTTGGATAGGTTTAAGCATTCAGACGTTATTACCACATAAAGTGAAACATGTCAGATTTGAAAAATGAGGCTGTGTCAGGAAAGTGGCTAAAGAGGGAAGGGGTTAATGTTACTAATGTTTTTTTTGTGTATTTTGTTTTTTACAGGTTGTTGGACTACGTCAGATTCAAGGATTTTGGATGACAGCATTTTTATTTTCAATATACTTAACTAGTGTTGTGTGGCCTTTTATTTAAATAAAATATATATATATATATATATATATATATATTTTTTTTTTTACTTTATTACCACTGCCTTAGTGATGGTGGCTGTCTGATAGATGGCATCCATTACTAAGGCGGGGCTTAGTGTTAGCCGGTGCAGAGGCTAACACTCTCTTGCCCATTCTTGCCCTGGTACCCACCGCCACCAGGGATACTGGGAAGAGCCAGGTACGATCCAGTACCTGACCATCTGAAGTGATGGTCGGGTACTGGGGCGTCCGCAGGCTGGGAATGCCCAAAAACAATGGGCTTTTCCCACCCTGCTAATGCAAGCTTGTGGTTTTGTCTGGCTGGATATGAAAAATAGGTGGGGACCCCCACATCTGTTATTTTGTTTTCCAATAAATAATTGCTATAAAAATTATTCTTCATAACCAGCTAGATATTATAAAGCCGCTGCAGCCTAGCATTATCAGGGTGGGAACGACACTTGTTTTTGGGCTTTTCCAGGGTAATACCAGCCTGCAGCCGCCCCAGTTACCAACCATCACTTAAGATGTTCGGATACTAGATTGTACCCTGCTCTTTCTGGCACCCCTGGTGTCGGTGGGTATCGGGGTCATAATGGAGGGTTAATGCTAGCCTCTTCACTGGTTAACACTAAGCCCCGCGTCAGTAATGGACGCTGTCAGTCAGACAGCTGTCATTACGAAGTCAGTAGTAATAAAGTTATAAAAAACACCTACACAGAAAAAACATTTTATTGAAATAAAAGCGGCCCACATAACCATTTCAGTGAAAATAAAAATGCCGTCATCTAAGTAGTCCTCGAATCTGACGTATTCCAACAACCGAACCTGTAAAAAAACACAAAAAAAAGAAGAAAACACATTAGTAATACTAACTAAATAAGCAAAACAATTATACTTGCCATCCTGGGTCTGTCGAAATTAAGCAGTGACAGCTCTACGCGATCATTGGTTAGTTTACGTCACATGATCCCAGGTTACGTCTGTTCATTGGCCTACTTTTAAAGTAGGACGATGTACTGAGGTAACGGGCATAGTTTTTTTTTTGCTCCAGTTGGGAGGGGGGGCTGCTTCAGGAGTGATTTTTATTTTTCTAAAAAATAGTAAGCTGACCTGATCAAGTATAGGGGAAATGGCCCCAGTGTTCATGTGAGGGAGGGGGCAGGGGAGGGATTGTTAATGGGTTAGCATTGAGCTTTTCTTCAAGGGTATGTCGTAGCGTAAACTCTGCAGATTTTACGCAATGGATTTCATTGCAAAAAATCCGCGGTGTAATACAGTAGCTTAGAGTGGATGATATTTGAACAAATCTCCACACGCTGCATAAAAAACCTCACCGAAAAACAGGTCATAATTTGATCTGCGGAGCGTTTTTTCAATCCGCAGCATGTCCATTTATGCTGCGGGATCGCTGGTTTTCTGTCGCAGGTTTTCCCCTATTGAATTCATCTGGCAGGTAAAATCCACAACAATTAACACATGGTGCAGATTTTTTTTTTTATCCATTAAAGCTGCGTTTTCGGGGGTGTCAGCCCTAAATGTGCCAAGGGCAGCACCAACTCCAAATACGGCCTTGTCTGGAGGGGTATGTGACCACATTTTTCCATCAGCAGCATCCATTGAATAACCTTGTGCACCATAAAGGAAACTATCGAGCGCCGTGCACAGCGTTATTCAATGGAGGCTTCTTATTTACGGGTCTGGTCACACGCCCCTCCATCAGTGGCCATATTTTGCCATTATACCACTAGCTCAAAAACAAATCTGACTCCATTGCACCTTCTAAAAATGGAAATAGTTACCATGAGAGGACAGTAGGAAAACGTGGATATCCGCAGTTCTCATCAGTTGCTAGATTACTAATATGTAAGAAGCGGACTGGAACCAAGGGACAGCTTCACTCTGACCATGGAGAGGTGATGACAGACCAGAGAATTGCATTACAGCAGTCATTTGCAGCTGTCGGTGCATGCTGGCAGTTGTAGTTTCTCAACCGCTAAAGGTGCGGGTTGCCAGCTGCTGGATTAGTCTATAACCTGTCATCACTTCTCGAAGGTCAAAACGCGAATGGCACTGTAGAGTCGGCTCTTTCATTCTAGCCACCATAGTCTGACAAATCTGAAGTTATAGTATATCTTTCAACTGAATTTGTAATTGAAGACTGGCCTTTACAAATGTGTGCAGCAGCTTGCAAAGGCTTCCCACATAAAACTTATCAGCAATGATTTTCCCCCTTAAAGAGGCTCGGTCACCACATTATAAGTGGCCTCTCTTCGCCATAATGTGATTGGCGCTGTAATGTAGATTATAGCAGTGTTTTTTTTATTTAGAAAAACATCTATTTTGACCAAGTTATGACCTATTTTAGCTTTATGCTAATGAGTTTCTTAATGCCCAATTGGGTGTGTTTATACTTTTGACCAAGTGGGCGTTGTACAGAGGAGTGCATGACACTGACCAATCAGTGTCATACACTTCTCTCCATTCATTTACTCTGCACATAGTGATCCTGCGTTGTTCACTATGTGCAGCCACATACACACACATTAACGTTACTGAAGTGTCTTGAGAGTGAATAGACATTGCTACCAGCCAGGACGCGATGTCTATTGACAATCCCGACACTTCGCTAACGTTTTTGTGGGACTTACAGCACAGCAAGCGTAATCGCGCTGTAAATGAATGGAGAGAAGTGTATCATGCTGATTGGTCAGCGTCATACACTTCTCTCCACAACGCATTGGGCATTAAGAAAGTCATTAGCATAAAGCTAAAATAGGTCATAACGTGAAAATAGATCGTTTTTCTAAATAAAAAACACTGCTGTAATCTAAATTACAGCGCCGATCACATTATGTAGAAGATAGGCCACATAATGTGGTGACAGAGTCTCTTAAAAACAAAATAACTTTGCCTGAGGAAGAGTGGGGCATAATCTCATTTTAATTTTCTATGAACCAGTCGTGCTCTGTCCCCCAGTAAGCAGCACTATCCAAGATGCTAAATGGTTTTCTTGGAGTGTTCTTAAAAGCTTACGTCTCTTGTTTTCTCTTTTAGCCTCAAGATTTATTGCTGCCTCCTGACACTGGACACCAATTCCTAGAGAAATGTGAAACAACCAGATCTCTGTGCCAGCTTCTACCATGTCGTCGCTAGCCAGAGTTGCTGTCAGATAGTAGGTACATAGTTTAGTTCCTTTAACCCCTTAATGACTGGGCCTGGAAAGACCTTAAAGGAACAGTGTCACGGAAATTTTTTTTTTAACATCCGTTTGATTTTAGTCTTATTACAAACTTTTATATTTATTTGTGTGTTTTACTTTTTTTTATTTTTACACTTTTACTTCCCTATGGGGGCTGCCATTTTTTACTCCATTTCTGTATGTGTCGATTAACGACACATACAGACATGGAGTACGGCAGCTACAGTCCCATAGTGAATGCGAACGGGGCCCGTTCCATCCACTATGGTGTACGCCGCTCCCACACAGTCCAAGTTGAACTGAGCGCCGTCCTGCGCCATTTTCCTGTAGACCGGAAGTCGCGGCCGGACAGTAAGATTACTACTTCCGGTCGCGGCTTCCGGACTTGTGCAGCGGCAGCGGACGGACCGGAGGGAGCGGCAGGAGCAGGTAAGTGATTTCTATGTATGTTCGTGTTTCAGTGTGTGTTTACTAGTGTATGTAAACCTACTACGCTGTGTGTTAGCTCAAAAAATGGCGACACCGTGTAGGAGGTTAGACCGTTCAATCCCCTCGTTTCTCCTGGCACTAGCCAGGATAAAGGAGGGGGGATTCTGAGTGTAGGAGGTTTGAACATACAACCCCCTCCTTTCTCCTGGCACTAGCCAGGATAAAGGAGGGGGGATTGTGTGAGCACACTAGAGAAAGTGTGTCTACACCAAATTTGCAGCATAAAGCAATGTGGTTGCTTTACCACATGCAATGATGCAATTTTGGGAATTGCTCCATCTAGTGACCTGTGCTGGGAAATATTATAAATTAGAATCTAATTTATAATATTTCCTGACACGTGAAAAAAATAAAAAAAATTAGAACAATGTTTAATCACCTACACACTAATTCCCTTAGTGACCACTAATATGCCTTTTTACGTCGGTCACTAATGGGCTTTAGGCTAGGCTAACACCTTTTCACGTCAGCCTAGTCTAAGTCCTGCACGGGTGCCGGGGCTCTGCTGTCTGACGACAGCTGAGCTCCTGCTCCAATGCCCGCGATCGAAGTTTACTTATATCGCGGCCGTTTAACCCGTTAAATGCCGCCGTCAATAGCGACCGCGGCATTTAACTTTGTTTACAGAGGGAGTGCGCTCCCTCTGTCACCCATCGGCGGCCCGCGAATGCAATCGCGGGTCTCCGATGGGGTGTCATGGCAGCCGGGGGCTTGATAAAAGCCCCCAGGTCTGCCCTGGACATATGCCTGTTAGGACGCGCCGGAGGCACGTCCTAACAGATTGCCTGTCAGATTTGCACTGACAGGCAATAATGCTCTGGTATACGAAGTATACCAGAGCATTATAGCAGCGATCGGAATATCGCACAGTAGAGTCCCCTAGTGGGACTAATAAAATAAGTCATCAAAGTGAAATAAAGATTATTAATAAAAAGTACAGTAAAAAAATAAATTAAAACCACTTTTTATGGAAAAAAATGTTTTTTTTAGTAAGTGTAAAAAAAAAAAAAAAAGTACACATATGTTGTATCGCCGCGGCCGTAATGACTCCATTAATAAAGTTAATATGTAATTTGAACCGCAAAGTGAACACCGTAAAAAAAAAACGCAAAAAACCATGGCGAAATTGCAATTTTTTCCCATTGCCCCCCAAAAAAGTCATAATAAAAATGAATCCATAAGTCCCATGCACCCCAAAACAGTACCATTCAAAACTACGTCTTGTCCCGCAGAAAACAAGCCCAAAAATCACTACATTGATTGAAAAATAAAAAAATTACGCCTCTTGGAAAGCGACGATGCAAAAGCAAATAATTTTAGTTCAGAAGTGTTTTTATTGTGCAAAAGTCGTAAAACATAAAAAAACCTCTACATATGTGGTATCGCCGTAATCGGACCGACCCATAGAATAAAGGTAACCTGTTATTTACGTCGCATAGTGAACGGCGTCAATTTAAAAACGCATAGAACAATGGCGGAATTTCAGTTTTTTTTATAACCCCCCCCCCCCCCCCCAAAAAGGTTAATAAAAGTTAATATAAAAATGATAGGTACCCAAAAATGGTGCTATTAAAAAGCACAACTAATCCCGCAAAAAACAAGTCCTCATACAGCTATGTAGACGAAAAAATAAAAAAGTTATAGCTCTTTGAATGCGACTATAGAAAAACGAATAAAATAGCTTGGCCATTAGGGCCTAAAATGGGCTGGTCACTAAGGGGTTAACTAAAAAAAAAATAAAAAAATTTTTTTGCTAACACATTCCCTTTAACCCCTTAATGACCGGGCCTGAAAAGACCTTAATGACCAGCTAAATTTTTCTGTTTTTGCCTCTCTGCGTTTCAGCAGCCATAACTTTTTTATTTTTTCATTGACGTGGCTGTATGAGGCCTTGTTTTATGCGAGAGAAATAGTATTTTATTTTTCACACAGTTTGGGGGTAAAAAAAAATGTTTTTCCTTCCGCCGTGAATATAGGAAAAGGCGATTCTCGGAATAGTTTTTTTTGTTTTTTATCCCGTTCACGTTTCACGCTAAATAACCCGTTAGATTAATTCTTCATTTTATTACGGTCGTGTAGATACCTAATATGCGTAGGTGTTTTTTTTATTTAGTGTAGGGGCAATAAAATGTATTTAACCCCTTAGTGACCAAGCTTGTTTGGACCTTAATGACCAAGCCAAATTTGTCAAATCTGGTATGTGTGACTTTATCAGAGAATAACTCTGTGAAAGTTTTGAATATCCAAGTAATTCTGACATTGTTTTTTCGTCACATGTTGTACTTTATTTTAGTGTTAAAAGTAGACTGATACGATTTGCGGAAATAACTTAAAAAATAGAAAAATTGAAGAAATTTTGTAAAAATTATCATTTTTCCCTATTTTTAACTGCAATATGTCACATATGTACACACATACTGTACAATTTTTTTTATTAAATATATATTTCCATCTCTTTACTCTATTTTGGCAGCACTTTTGAAAAAAAAAAATAATTTTTGAGCAATTTAGAGGACTTACAAGTTAAGTAATAATTGTATAAATTTTGTAGTATATTTTGTTTTCCTGCACCAAGCCAGGTTTTCATAGGCTCATAGGTGTCAGAATGGTGGAAACCCCCACAAGTGACCCCATTTTGAAAACTAGACCCCTTAAGGTATTTATTAAGGGGTGTTGTAAGTATTTTGACCCCAGTTTTTTTGTAAGAATTCATGCAAAGCAGGCATAAAAAAATATAATTTAACTTTTTTCATAAAAGTATCACTTTGAAGACCGATTTCTTTGTAAAGCGACCATGAGAATGAAGAAACACACCCAAAAATCTATCACCCTGTTTCTCCTGTTTTCAAAAATGCCCCCATTGTGACCCTAATGCGTTGCCTGGACACACAGCAGGGCCCGAAAGAAAGGGAGCACCCGGAGGCTTTCAGGACTCCTATTTTGCTTGAAAATGTTTTAGGCCCCACTGTACATTTGGAGAGGTTTTGAACTACCAGAACGATAGAAACTCCCCATAAACGACCCCATTTAGAAAACTAGACCCCTTAAGGTATTTATCTAGGGGTGTAGTGAGTATTTTGACCCCACAGTTTTTTGCTAAATTTAATGCATAGCAGGTGAAAAAAAATAAAAATTCACTTTTTTCATAAAAGTATCACTTTGAAGACCGATTTCTGTGTAAAGCGACTATAAGAATGAAGAAACACACGCCAAAATCTATCACCCTGTTTCTCCTGTTTTCAAAAATGCCCCCATTGTGACCCTAATGTGTTGCCTGGACACACAGCAGGGCCCGAAAGAAAGGGAGCACCCGGTGGCTTTCAGGACTCCTATTTTGCTTGAAATTGTTTTAGGCCCCACTGTACATTTGGAGAGGTTTTGAACTACCAGAACGATAGAAACTCCCCATAAACGACCCCATTTAGAAAACTAGACCCCTTAAGGTATTTATCTAGGGGTGTAGTGAGTATTTTGACCCCACAGTTTTTTGCTAAATTTAATGCATAGCTGGTGAAATAAAATAAAAAAAACACTTTTTATATAAAAGTATCACTTTGAAGACCGATTTCTTTGTAAAGCGAACATGAAAATGAAGAAACACACCCCAAAATCTATCACCCTGTTTCTCCTGTTTTCAAAAATACTCTCATTGTTGCCATAATCTGCTTATTAGACGTGTGGCTGGGCCAAAAAGAGAGGGAGCACCCTTTGGCTTTCAGGGCACAATTGAATAAATTCTAGGCCCCATATCATGCATTTAGAGGCATTGAGCTGCCTGAACAAAAAAAAACCACGCAGAAATGACCCCATTTTAAAAACTAAACCCCTAAAGGTATTCATCTAGTGGTGTAGTGGGCATGCGGACCAAAAATTTTTTAAAGGAGGAAATAATGGGTATCATTTCAGACACTATGGGTATATAATGTTTTCTTCAAGCTTTTATTACGTTTCCACATGAAATAGAGGAGACGTGGTAGAAGGTTATTTTGTTAGAAATATGCCACATTAATAAATTTGTGCGGCACAGAATAGAAGTGAAGCCGTGTATTCATAACGGATACATGTTGCTATAGACGTATTTGCCTGTACTTATGACTATGTCTTGCTGAAGAAGCAGTTGGTGCCATTATGATGTCATTGTGGACAGAATTCTGTCCTAATATAAAATCAGTCAGAGAGGAAAAAATAAACTGTACTGGAGTGACGGGCAATATCTTCAAACAAATGGAGGAAAATGTACCCAACTATGTTGCAAACTCGAGTCTGTTCACTAGATAGAAGAACACCTGCAGGGCTGTCATGACAAGGATTTTTTTTTTCAGTGACTGGTTGTACAACGTCTCTTTAGCTCCATCAATCCTTATGAGGGACGAATGTGCCAAGTGACGCGGTACACCATAACAGACCCCTGCCCGGCAAGGTAGGAACCGCTATGTGCACAAAACAACCAATCACCTACAGAATATATAAAAGGACAGTGTCCAAAACCATCTATAGGAACAGTAAAGGATCACTAATCCCCAAAATGAGTATTTCCAGAAGAACCGTAACAAAGCCCATGGTGTATTGATAAGGAACAGCTCGATTATTAGAGATCCTCCAAATAAAAAAAAAAGATCATGCCCGTATCACGGTACAGAATTAGGAATGTAACAGCCGTATGTGGCAGGACATAGTCATAAGAACAGTCAAAATAAAAAAATTGTGGATGTGGGATTTTGTACTGGACAATTAATTCCAGCACTTGATCACCCACAAATAAATAAAAAAAATCATAAGGGGTAAAATTAGTTTCACGGTCTGAAAAAAATGTGCTCTACAACCTCTCCCACAAGAAATAATCCCTACTTGGAAAGCCCACGAACTAAAAAGAAAATATAAAGAAATTGACTCCCTAAAAAGGCCCCCAACCCATTATTTTTTTTTGTGTTAAATTCTAGTAATTTGCAACCGTGTGAAAGGTTTCGAAACAGGGATAGTTACAAAGGGCTGGTTTTGATGGACACATGGGGCAATAAAAGCGGGTATCCCTCCTCCTGCCATGCCTGCTACATACCCGACACCTTTTTTGGGGATATTTTTGGGTCTCAGTGGAGGGAATAGGGTGTAAAAAGTGGCGCTCTGAAAGCCTGCGCACATCCTCAGATTCGCAGGATTGTGCCGGTATAGTGGACTCAAAAAGGAGATGCTCAATGACCTTCTCCTGAAATTGAAGGAAAGTGAGCGTTCCTTGGGCTTTTTTGAAAATAACAAAACTGTTATAGGTAGCAACCTGGATGAGGTAGATTGCTACCTTTTTGTACCAGGCCTTATTTTTGCGCTTCACCAGGTAAGGCTGAAGCACCTGGTCGGAAAGGTCTACACCCCCCATAAATTTGTTGTAGTCTGTTACACAGACCGGTTTCTGCTTTGCAGTGGTAGCCCCCCTCTCCGTAATTGCCACAGTGGTGTCCGTGTGTACGGTGGACAGCATGTAGACATCCTTCTTGTCGGCCCACTTCACTGCAAGCAATTCCTGACTTGCAAGGGCCATGGATGTTCCCTTTCCCAAACGCCTGGACACCAACTGTTGTGGGAGTCCCACTCTGTTCTTCCGTACTGTCCCACAGGCCCCTGTATTTGCAGCATGGAGGGCTTTATAAAGGGCAACGCTGGTATAAAAATTGTCTGTATAGACGTGGTACCCCTTGTGCAGAAATGGCTCCATTAGGTTCCACACAATTTTGCCAGAGGTGCCAATAGTTTCTGGGCAGCCTGGGGTATAAATTTGGCAGTCCCTGCCTTCATAGATTTTGAAACCGCAGGTGTAACCCGTTGTGCTCTCGCAAACTTTGTACAATTTCACCCCATATCTGGCTCGTTTGGAAGGGATGAATTGACGAAAGGAAAGACGCCCTTTGAAGCTCATGAGCGATTCATCTACTGACAAATTTTTGTCAGGGGTGTACAACTTTAAAAATAAATCATTTAGAAGGGTGATTAATGGCCTTAATTTATTAAGCCGATCATAAGCTGGGTCACTTCTTGGGGGGACTTGGGAATTATCAGTAAAATGCATGAATCGCATTAGAGCCTCATAGCGGTTTCTGGACATCACTGCTGCAAATACAGGGGTAGCGTGGACAGCACTACAAGTCCAGTAGGACCGGACAGAGGGTTTTTTAACCAAACCCATATTGAGGGTAATGCCTAAAAATTTTTTTATTTCTGGGACACTTGTGGGGCTCCACATTCTGGAGTACATAGATGCAGGCTTTTGTAGAACAAACTGCCTAGCATACAGATTAGTCTGCTGGACTATCAAGTCTAGGACCGTATCACATATAAATAAATTAAAAAAATTATAGGGGGTAAAATTTTGGACGTCGACGCTAATTCCTGGGGTCGCTTCAAATTGGGGTACTTGGGGGGAAAATGATAGTGCAGGATCCCACATCACGGGAGGGACTGCAACACTCGGCCCTGCACTTGACACCTCTACAGCGACTGACGTATCCACCACCATAGGACTATGGGGTTCAGCGGTGGAATTAGAATCGTCACTGTCACTGTCTGGAACAAATTCTGAAGCGGTGTGTTTCGCTTTCAGAAGTGTCGGAACATAGCAAGGCGTAGGCTTGCTCCGCGCTGTACATACGCTGAGACATATTTATAGATGTGTATGTATATATATATATATATATATGCCCTATAAGTCCTAACCCTAAAGTAAACCTAAAATCCTAAAAACGACACAAATTTTATTTTTTTTTATATATATTTTTTTTTTATATATTTTTTTTTTTTATATATAACAGACGTAAAATTAATTCTAAACGGCCCTAAACACGAACGCTAAACTAGCCCTAACCCTAAAGTAACGCTAAACTAACGGTAAACTAGCACTAACGCTAAACTAGCACTAATGCTAAACTAGCGCTAACGCTAAACTAGCGCTGACGCTAATCTAGCGCTGACGCTAATATAGATTTGATATATTATATATATATATATGTATGTATATGTAACGATGATTTTTTATCACTTTTTTTCTTTCTTCACAGCACAGGACATAGACTGATTTCTCTCTCCTCTAAGAACAACTACAATGGGAGGAGAGAGAAACACAGCCCATGTCCTGGCTGTGTTTTGAAAATAACTGTCAGTGATCTCTGTGATAGGTTTTATCACAGAGATCACCTGATCAGGGACCAGTCACAACGGTCCCTGATTGTTGCTGTGCCAGATGACGACACAGGTAAGTTATGCAAAGCGCACTCGGGCGCCATTTTGGGGGGGGGGGGAATCGGACCGGGGGGGGGGGATCGGACCGGGGGGGGGGGGGGATCGGACCGGGGGGGGGGATCGGACATGAAGGGGAATCGGACGGGGGGGGGGGGGGCGCACTATTTACCCGTTCTCTCTCCTCTCTAAGGAGTTATTCCATGAGAGGAGAGAGAAATGGCGATTATCCGCCGGTTTAGCTTGAACGCCGTGAAATAGCGATTCACGGCGATCACGTGACCAGAGACCACTCGTTATGGTCTCTGGTCGTTGCCCCGAACTCTCAGCTACCTCCGGTAGCTGAGAGAACGGAGCCCCGATCATTAATTTCGGCGCTACTTTAGGCTAATGCGATCACGTTAAAAGGCGTCGCATTAGCCTAAAGCCCATTAGTGAGGAACGTAAAAAGGCGTACTGTTGGTCACTAAGGGGTTAATGCAAAATAAAGACTCTTTTTGGCACTTTTTTTATTTATTTGTTTTGTTACTTTTTTTTTTTTTAATCCCATCAAGGGATAACTTTATTTGTAACTTTATTTTTTACTTGTAATGTATTAGCATACTTCTGTACGCTAATACATTACACTGCGTCACTATGACACAGGCTGCTGATCGGGCAGCACATAGTGTGCCCGAACAGCAGGCACGCAGAACAGACAGCCCTGGGGTACTTTGTAGGTCCCCAGGACTGACTGCAGAGGGATTCCCCGGTGTTTGATCGCATCACTGGAATCCCGGTGATGCGATCAAAGAGGGGAATTCCCTTTGATCATGCCGCGGTCACGGACCGCGGTAATCAAAGGGTTACACAGCTGGGGTCCGATTGTTTGCCGACCCCAGCTGTGTTCAGGAGGCTGCTCTAAGATCAGGAGCTGTGTTAGTAACAGCTCCTGCTTAGAGGATGAGTGCTCACACGAGCGCTCATCAGCCTGATCTGCAGCGACGCCAAAAGACGTCTCTGTAGATCAAGCACCCGCACCGCCTGACGTCAAAAGACAATGGGCGGTCGGGAAGGTGTTAATGACCAAGCCAGATTTGTGAAATCTGGTATGTCTGACTTTATCAGAAAATAACTCTGCGAAAGTTTTGAATATCCAAGTAATTCTGACATTGTTTTTTCATCACATGTTGTACTTTATTTTGGTGGTAATAGTAGACTGATACGATTTGCGGAAATTAATTAAAAAATAGAAAAATTGAAGACATTTTGTAAAAAGTATCATTTTTCCCTATTTTTAACTGCAATATGTCACATGTACATACATACTGTACAATTTTTTTTATTAAATATATATTTCCATCTCTTTACTCCATTTTGGCAGCACTTTTGAAAAAAATAAATATTTTTTTTGAGCAATTTAGAAGACTTACAAATTTAGTAATCCTTTTATACATTTTGAAGTACATTTTGTTTTCCTGCACCAAGCCAGGTTTTCAGAGGCTCATAGGTGTCAAAATGGTCGAAACCCCCACAAGTGACACCATTTTAAAAACTACACCCCTTAAGGTATTTATTAAGGGGTGTTGTAAGTATTTTGACCCCACAGGTTTTTTGTAAGAATTCATGCAAAGCAGGCGTAAAAAAATAGAATTTCACTTTTTTCATAAAAGTATCACTTTGAAGACCGATTTCTTTGTAAAGCGACCATGAGAATGAAGAAACACCCCCCAAAATCTATCACCCTGCTTCTCCTGTTTTCAAAAATGCCCACATTGTGACCCTAATGCGTTGCCTGGACACACGGCAGGGCCCGAAATGAAGGGAGCAACCGGAGGCATTCAGGTCTCATATTTTGCTTGAAAATGTTTCAGGTCCCATTACACATTTATAGAGGCACTGAGCTGCCAAAAAGATAGAAACTCCCCATAAATGACCCCATTTTGAAAACTAGACCCCCTTAAGGTATTCATCTAGGTGTGTACTAAGTATTTTGACCCCACAGTTTTTGCAGGAATTAATGCAAAGCAGGTGAAAAGAAAATTTTATTTCACTTTTTTTCAGAAATGTGTCATTTTAAGGTCAGATTTCTTGTACAGAGGATATGAGAATAAGGAAATGCACCAGAAAATGTATCACCCTGTTTCTCCTGTGTTCAAAAATATCCCCATTGTGGCCCTAATGTGTTTCCTGGACACACGGCAGGACCCAAAAGGAAGGGAGCACCCGGAGGCTTTCAGGACACACATTTTGCTTGAAAATGGGATGATTCTACTTTTCTAGATTGAGAAGTATATGTCCCTAACAGTTTCTACACCCTATGACTGTCGTGCTAAGAAAGCAGCTGTCCTGAAATCATGTGTCCATAGACATTATGTATATCAACCCGCTCTGATATATAGTAAGTTAGAGTGGGAAAATTTATTAAACTGTTGGCGGAAAAAGGCAATATATCCCAAAAAAAGGGAGGAATAATGTATCCAGCTATGTGGAAAACTAGAGCATGTTCACAGGATGAAAGAAAATTTGTAGGGCGGTAATGACTTTATTATTCAAAGTGACTGGTCATACAACGTCTCTTTAGCTCCATCAATCCCTATATAAGGGACGAATGTGCCAAGTGACGCGGTACACCATAACAAGCCCCTGCCCGGCAAGGTAGGAACCGCCATGTGCACAAAACAACCATGCACCTGTAGATTATATGAAGGGGCTTTGTCCCACACCGTATGTATAGATACAGTAAAGGACCACTACTCCCCAATTAATTGTCGCTATTTCTAGAAGTATTGTCGGGCGTAAGAGGTCCACCAAAAACCCTAACAAAACTGTAATAAAGCCCATAGTGTATTGATAAGGAACAGCTCGCTTATTAGAAATCCTCAGAATAAAAAGAAAAAAATTATGCCGTATCCCCAGTGAGTAACAGTTATTTATGGGAGGACATAGTCATAACTGAAAAGGAAATAAAAGCTTGCAGGGCACAATTTTATCTTGAATGAATTTCAGGACCTTATTCCACTTTCTATAACTGGGTTATATCCCAAAATGACTCAATCTAGAAAAGTATATTTCTATAAGAGGTGTACAGAAAAATAAAATCCTAAATAAATCCTGCATTTTAACTTTTATATCTCACAAAAGAAAATTAGTAATGTGCAACGATATGATAGATTTCAAAACAGGGACTTATGCATAGACCAGGGTTGGAAGGACAAGCGGAACAATAATATCTTGACTCACTTCGCTGTCCTCGTTTGCTGCAGACCCGACACCGTTTTTTGGGGAATTTTTGGTTAGATTTTGATGGGATGGGGTGTAAAAAATGTTTTTCAACATGGCGTACATCCTCTCACTCATGGACTACTCTCTGGTCTGCAGATTGAAATAGGAGGAGATCTTCAATCACTTTCTCCTGAAATTCAAAGAATGTCGCCCTGCCCGCTGATTTTTTGTGCAGGACAAATGCATTGTGCATTGCAACCTGGATGAGGTATATTGCCACTTTCTATACCATGTTCTGGTTTTCCTTTTAACCAGATAAGGTTGTAACATCTGGTCGCACAAATCTACCCCACCCATGAATTTGTTATAGCCGATGACACACACAGGCTTTTGTCTATCTGCAGAGGCCCCACGTTCTCCAACAGCGGCTGTTGCACTTGTATGGATAGTGCTGATCATGTAGACGTCCTTGCGGTCACGAAAAACCCTGGTGGATTAAATTCACTGTCTTTACCCTCGTAGATCTTAAAGGAACAGTGTCATCACAAATAATTTTTTTATATGTTAAAGATGTTAGTGCTTTAATAAAAACGTTTATATTCATTTGTGTGTTTGTGTTTTACTGTTTCTTATTTTTACACTTTTTCTTCCCTATGGGGGCTGCCATTTTTTGTTCCATTTCTGTGTGTGTGTCGATTAACGACACACACAGACATGGAATACGGCAGCCACAGTCCCATAGGGACTGCGAACGGCTCCCGTCCCATTGACTGCCGTGTACGGCGTCTGTGTGGGAACTGCGCATGCGCCGCTCCCACACAGTCCTATTCGAAATTGGCGCCGTCCGGCGCCATTTTCCTGTGGACCGGAAGTCGCGGCCGGACAGTAATATTACTACTTCCGGTCGCGGCTTCCGGACTTGTGCACATGGAACAGCGGCAGCAAACGGAGCGGACGGGCCGGAGGGAGCCGCGGCGGCAGGAGCAGGTAAGAGATTTCAATGTATGTTAGTGTTTGTGTGTGTTTACTACTGTATGTAAACCTACTACACTGTGGGTTACCTCAAAAAATGGCGACACACAGTGTAGGAGGTTAACCTTTCAAACCCCTCGTTTATCCCGGCACTAGCCAGGATAAAGGAGGGGGGGATGCTGAGAGCTCACTAGAGCGAGGGCTTTTAACCCAATGTTGCAATGCTGCAATTTTGGGAACTAGCTCCATCTAGTGACCAAAAATGGGTAGTATTATAAATTAGAAATAATTTATAATATTTCCTGACTCGCGAAAAAAATAAAAAAAATTTGAACAATGTTTAATCACCCACACACTAAATGTTTAATTTTTAAAAAAAAAACATGTTTTTCTGGCAACACATTCCCTTTAAATGCACATGTGTAGCCAGTAGTGCTTTCACATAACTTGTAGATCTTTACCCCGTATTTTGCACTTTTTGAGGGTATGAATTGGCGGAATGAGAGACGCCCTTTGAAATTCATTAGCGATTCATCCACTGCTAAATTTTGTTATGGGGTATATGCTCCTAAAAAGGAGGAATTAAGAAAATTTAGCAAAGTCCTTAATTTATACAGCCGGTCACGGCGTCTGTCTCTGGAAGGGGGTGCCTGTAGGTTGTCACTAAAGTGGAGAAATCGCATAAGTATTTCGTACCTGCTGCGTGACATAATGGCAGAAAAAATGGGGGTGGCATGTATAGGGCTTGATGCCCAATATGAACTAATAGAGGTTTTTTTTTTATAATTCCCATGTTAAGGGTAAGGCCCAGAATTATTTTTATTTCCATTGCATTTGTGGGATTCCACAACCTGGCATGAGGTGACGAAGGCTTATTTGCAATGTACTGCCTGGCATACAAATTTGTTTCATGCACAAAATGTTCCAAAACTTGGTCCGTAATAAAAATATTAAAATAATTTTGTGGTGAAAAATTACTGACATTGGGACTTATGGCAGGAGTAGCAATAGTCATTTATGGTGGGAGAAAATAAACTTGTGGGTTCCCACACTAAATCGGTTTGGTGGGGTTGCGCTATTTCAGGGGCTGCACTTTGAACGGACGTTGTGGCAACTGCACCGTCTCCCATATCACTGGTGCTGGGTCTCATATCCGTTGAATCCCTTGAAGCAACACTTTCGCTGTCGCTTTCAAGTAAAAGCTCAACTTCAGATGCAGAATCCTCAATGCTGTAATCTTCTGGCAGCCATAATGATTATACAGTCTAAACCGCAAATAATAAATGGAACTAGCGGTTTAAATTTTTTTTATCAACTAAGAACACTAAAGGATTTAATCTTTTTATTTTCTATATTTTTTTTTTTTTACTTTTTTTTCAAACCTAAACTCTACGCTTAACACAAACCATAAACCCAAGCCCAGAACAGCACCCTACGCCGGTCAACAGCGTACCCTAAAAACAAAATAGTTTATAGTACGATTCTTAGTATATACAGTAAATATACTTGTATATATATGTGTATATTTATATATGTGTATATTTATATATGTGTATATATGTATATTTATTTATGTATGTGTATATATGTATATTTATGTATGTGTATATATGTATATTTATGTATATGTATATATATTTATGTATATTTATATATATAGTATATTTATGTATATTTATGTATATTTATGTATATTATATATATATGTATATTTTTATGTATATTTATGTATATTTATATATATGTATATTTATATATATATGTATATTTATGTATATGTATATTTATGTATATGTATATTTATATGTATATGTATATTTATGTATATTTATATATATATATGTATATTTATATATATATATGTATATTTATAGTATATTTATGTATATTTATATGTATATATATGTATATTTATATGTATATATATGTATATATATGTATATATATGTATATATATGTATATATATGTATATATATGTATATATATGTATATTTATATGTATATTTATATGTATATTTATATGTATATTTATATGTATATTTATATGTATATTTATATGTATATTTATATGTATATTTATATGTTATTATATGTTATTATTTATATATTTATATGTATATATGTATATTTATATGTATATTTGTATATTTATATATTTATATGTATATATGTATATTTATATGTATATATGTATATTTATATGTATATATGTATATTTATATGTATATATTTATATGTATATATGTATATGTATATATGTATATGTATATGTATATATGTATATTTATATGTATATATGTATATATGTATATGTATATATGTATATTTATATGTATATATGTATATTTATATGTATATATGTATATTTATATGTATATATGTATATTTATATGTATATATGTATATTATATGTATATATGTATATTTATATGTATATTTGTATATTTATATTTATTGTATATATATATATGTATATATATGTATATTTATATGTATATATATGTATATTTATATATATTTATATATATATATATATATATATATGTATATTTATATATATATATATATATATATGTATATTTATATATATATATATATATGTATATATATATATATATATGTATATTTATAGAGAGAAATGTAGAGCGTAGTAACGGCACCAGGACTTCAAGATGGATGAAAGCAAAAGTGGATTTATTTCACCTCAACACAGCACGTTTCGGTTCAACAGGAACCGAAACGTTGCTGTGTTGAGGTGAAATAAATCCACTTTTGCTTTCATCCATCTTGAAGTCCTGGTGCCGTTACTACGCTCTACATTTCTCTCTATCTGAATATTGGGGAATTGATTCACCCCCAGGTA